>NW_018408631.1:32130-38452 GCF_002113885.1 Mizuhopecten yessoensis
CCTGCTCTGTGGTATATCCGACAAACTAACTAGTCGTCTGCAGAGGGTCCAGAACACTGAAGCACAGCTAGTTACTCGTACTCGAAAGGGAGAGCACATCACACCTGTGCTATATTCATTGCCCTGGTTACCTGTACGATAAAGGGTCGGAGTCAGAATCATTGTTGTGTGTCCCAAAATCTCATACTGTGACCTATGGAAACCGGTGCTTTAGGAGGGTTTCAGCCACGTTGTTGAATAGCTTACCATCTCCTATTAGAAAGTTAAATACCCTGGCAAAATTCAAGATAGACATCAAAACTCACCTCTTCATGTTTTGGCTCTTTGCAAAGACGTTATGTAAATACCACCCTTTGTTTATTCATTTATGTGCACATTGCTATGATTATCTGCTTGCTTAATGTATAAAAGTGATAGTAAGCCTTTGTTTTTGTTCCACAATTATAACTAATTATATATAATACTATTATCCATATGGTGTAAAGCGCTTTAGAGTAATTTTACAAATTATATAGGGCGTTATATAAATGTTGTATATTATTTATTACTATTATTATTAGAGAATTAACACATATCCTACAACATCTTTTGATGACAGTACCTGTATTTATCTATTTATCTATTATTCATATACTTTTAATTTCACTAAATATCCTAAACATAGAGACGTTTTCAAAAGTCAATTTGCTCGAGATATACCGTATACAAAATAATTTGCAAGTCATATCTAACAAAGGACACCTTTCTTTGGCCAAAGGAACAAAGGACACGAATTTGTACACAACATGAACTTATTACAAAGCAGATGTGACATCATTGCTCTGGAAGGGTACATACATTTTTGTAATCGGTTACTTGAACAATTTGGTAGTCAAACAAGCAAATTCGTGGAATTTATATCCCCCGCTTGCAGGACATATTGTAGGTTAACATTATTGAGGTTAGGTTTAAACATGGGAGTATCGTGCTGTTGAGACATAATATATAGCTTAAAACTTAAAAGCCCTATACCTCACTGATTATCCGTAAATATGCACAAATCACATCGGTTGGCAAACTTAGCATGAGTTGAATGTGCATAAGGAATTTGGTTGAAACATCTTAACAATATCTACAACAACAAGTACTAACTGTAATGGGGGACCATTACAGATGTTCCCCAAACTGCCCCCATAGTCGCAAAGATGCACCAGAAAAGGATCTCATTGCCATAGTACACCTACAATGTACATACTAAATTTCTAAATTGCAACCAGTCAGAATCCTATGTGTAGTTGCTATGGCAACGGAACGTATGCGATTGAATTTGCAGTCCCATAATACCCCTATTTACCAATTTTCATCGAAATCAAACAACATCTCAATTGCGACTAATCAGAAGCCTCCGTGTGGTTACTATGGTACTTACGCGGTTTTATTCGAAGTCCCCTATATACCCCTATATACCTTTTTTTTTTTATAAAAATAACAAACTATCTAAATTTCGACCAATCAGAAGCCTTTGTGTGGTAGCTATGGCAACGAAACCTATGCGGTTGAATTCGCAGTCCCCTTATCCCCCCAGATACCAATTTTCATCAATATCGAACCAAGTTTGAAGAAAATCGGTTAACATTTGTTGTAGTTATTGCACGGAAACGAAGCGTGACAGACGGACAGACGGACGGATTGGCGGACGGACGGACAAACCCATATTAATATCCCCCATTTCGGTGAAAGCGGGGGATAATAATAAACAGCAACAAATACATTATATGTTTGGAAAATGTTCTATCTAAAACGTATTTACACCACAAATATACATTTATATATTAAAAAGCATGATCGTTTACTCGTGTATTCCAAGGTTAACACAGGAAATAGTTGCATGTAACTTCAGTATTTTTCATGGACAACGCATGTCTGAATGCAGTTAGACGGATTCAATTGCAGTTATCTGTACTTTAAATCATATGCGGTAATATTATTCTTTAGAACAAAATTTGCCTGACAAACGTTTCAAGACATGCTTTCTCATTCAAGTGTGTACTCTTCATATTATCTTTACATCTCGCATGCAAAGGCGCGTTCTATCTGAAATTTGATATATCACAGCTTTGTATTCTGGCTTCCTTTTAAATTGTTTTCAGAGTTTTTATGGTGTTGGCGACATCCCTTTGTCAGTATTTAAATTAGAGTACAAAATTAACAGTAACATGTAATCCCTGAACACTGTTTGATAACAAAACTATCTAATTTCGATCGCATCTATACAAATGCAGATAGTTCTAAGCCAGGGAAACTTCGGGCTCCCAAAAAGGGTAAGGAAATGTCCGACTTTTCGGTTAAGGATTTTGGTAACCGGTTCGCGGTCTTCCGCCCGAGTAACCGGATAACCGGCTAACCGTTGACAACCGTACATAATACATCTACATACCAAATCTATAACATCGGTCAATATCTAAATGTCGACCAATCAGGACCCGACCTAACACGGACATTTTGTTAAATAAAAAAATCAACGCAGATCGCAGTAGTGTTCGTAGTGACACTGCACACTTTTAAATAGGGACATTGGACAATGCATACATTTTGCCTTATCAGAAGCTAGTCTGCAGCGGCCATTTTGCGGAGGATATTGGCCGTTTTTCCCATTTTCAAGAACACGATTAAAATATTCAATTAAACAACATTTATTATGGTCCATAAATCTGAGCAGAAATTGTTAAAGTCTAAAATGACTTAACAAGTGATGGGCCATGATTTTAGATCTGTTCGGAAACGTAACATCGAATATCATTAGTGACTACATGTATTATATGTAACTGCAGTACACCTCTATTACTATGATACTTGTATCCCTCTGTACAACCACGCATGCTTATACATTGAATCTGTGTATGTTACATATATTTGTATACCATTGTAAGGCAAAGATGATAAGATAAAATAAAACAAGAGACCCAGAGGGCCTGTATCGCTCACTTGGATAATTAAGCAACCATGGGAAATTATTCTTATTACAAACAATCCATCCATTGGTACAGAAGAAGTATTTTAAAGAATTAAACCTCAAATTCCCTTTCTGAGCCCCGAAACTCTTCACCCAGAGGAGCCACACCTATCATTCATACAAAATTAAGACCCCTTTGCACAAGGATATTTCAGGCCAAATTCGGATAAAATCCCTCAAATGGTACATGAGAAGGATTTTAAAGATTTCAACCTCAGTTTCCCTTTTGGGCCCCGCCCTCAGCACCCAAAGGGGCCACACCCACCGTTTATACAAGATCAAGTCTTTTTTGCCCAAGGATGCTCCGGACCAAATTAGGATAAAATCCCATTAACCCTACGGTAGAAGCAGGGTTTTAAAGGTTTAACCTCCATTGCCTCTATTGGGACCCGCCCCTCTCCGCTCAGGGGGTCCAACCCCACCATTTTAACAAGATTGAGTCCCCTTTGCCCAAGGATGCTCCAGACTGAATTGGGACGAAATCCCTAAATCTATATGGTAGAAGAAGGATTTCAAAGGTTTTACCTCTATTTCCCTTATGGGGCCCCGTCCCTCTGCCACCAGGGGGGAGGCACACCCACCGTTTATGCAAAATTTAGTGCCCTTGGCCAAAGGAAGTTACAGACTGAATTGGGATGAAACTACTTCATCTCTATGGTAGAAGAAGGATTCAAAAGGTTTTACCTCTATTTCCCCTATTTGTACCAGCCCATCTGCCCCAAGGGGAGGGGACACACCCATCGTTTATACAAAATTGAGTGCCTTGGTTTAAGGATGCTCCATGCCAAATTAAGTCAAAATCTACTGGGTTGTTCAGGACAAGTGGCATTTTAAAGAAAAAGTTGACGGACGACGGACGACGGATGTTGCGTTTATGGCATACACTCAAAATGTTCCTTCGGACCGGGTGAGCTAAATATTGAAGTTCGAACAAGTTTGGAGTTTGTACAGTCGTAAACTAGTCTAAATATAACACATTCCCCCAAAATCAAGTTCATTGTTCGTACTCATGGCAACGGGCAATATGCCTACTCCTAACACGATTTCTCACCCGAAACTACTTCATCCCTATGGTAGAAGAAGGATTCAAAAGGTTTTACCTCTATTTCCCCTATTTGTCCCAGCCCATCTGCCCCAAGGGGAGGGGGCACACCCATCGTTTATACAAAATTGAGTGCCTTGGTTTAAGGATGCTCCATGCCAAATTAAGTCAAAATCTACTGGGTTGTTCAGGACAAGTGGCATTTTAAAGAAAAAGTTGACGGACGGACGGACGACGGACGTTGCGTTTATGGCATACACTTACAATGTTCCTTCGGACCGGGTGAGCTAAATATTGAAGTTCGAACAAGTTTGGAGTTTGTACAGTCGTAAACTAGTCTAAATATAACACATTCCCCCAAAATCAAGTTCATTGTTCGTACTCATGGCAACGGGCAATATGCCTACTCCTAACCCGGGTGAGAAATCGTGCAGAGGTGTGAAATCGTGTTGCGAACTCAGCAATTTTAGCACGATTTCTCACCTGGGTGAGAAATCGTGTCGGGGTGAGAAATCGTGCCGTAACACCCGGGACAGATTTTGAGTACAATTTTTTTTTTAGGTTTCTTAAATGTTAATCGTTTTTTAATATATGAAGCATAACTTTTACAATGGAAACATAGTGATGCTTATAATTATTTCACTATGATTAACAATACAGTAAAACCTCACTCCGGACATTAAGCCAGTTGACATTTCCTGTTGTCTGCAATATGAGTGAGGAAATATAGACAGTCCGAAACTTTTGAACCCCACCGTTGTTTCCGTCTTTGCCTCTAGACTCGTTGATGGGGGCATTTTAATCCAAAATGAAATTCGTCATCCACGTCAATAAGAATGGACAAAGTCTAACGAACGGAACCTACATTCCGATTTTTTCAAGATTCAATTAAAACTTTGTTTACCTTGTCCTCCATGTTAGATAAAAAGCCGGACGGACCGCTCCGTTAGTTAAAGCGATTGTTTAAGATCCCCGATGTACACGAAAGTACTATGTTCGTGTGTGAAAAATGTATTCCATATATACCCTCCTACATCACCTATACGTCCTTTACCACCTATATTCTTCTACATCATCTTTACCTCCTAAACAATCTATACCCTTCTAAACAATCTATACCCTCCTACATCGACTATACTTCCTATATCGGCTTTACTTCATATTCCACATATACCTATCACATACCTTTTACTTCCTATACAACCTATACCATCCTACATCACCTTTACCTACTATACCACCTATACCCTCCTACATCATCTATCCCCTCTAACACCACCTATACCATCCTGCGTCACCTTTACTTTCTATACCTTCATACGTCACCTGAACTTCATATACCATCTATACCCTCCTACATCATCTATACTTACTATACCACCTATACCCTCCTACGGAATCTATACTTTCTAAACAACCTATAACTTCCTACATCATCTTTACTTCATATACCACCTATACCTATCACATACCCTTTACTTCCTATACAACCTATACCATCCTACATCACATTTACCTGCTATACCACCTTTACCATACTACATCATATATACCCTCTAACACCACCTATACCATCCTGCGTCACCTTTACTTTCTATACCTTCATACGTCACCTGAACTTCATATACCACCTATACCCTCATACATCATCTATACTTCCTATACCACCTATTACTTCCTATACAACCTATACCATCCTACATCACCTTTACCTACTATACCACCTATACCCTTCTACATCATCTTTACCCTTTTACACCACCTATATCAGCCTACGTCACCTTTACTTTCTATACCTTCATACGTCACCTTAACTTCATATACCACCTATACCCTCCTACGTCATCTATACTTTCTATACAACCTATACCCTCCTACGTCACCTATACTTTCTAAACAACCTATAACTTCCTATACCACCTTTACCATCCTACATCATCTTTACTTCATATACCACCTATACTCTCCTACATCACATTTACTTCCTATACCACCTATACCGTCCTACATCACCTATACTTTCTATACATTCTTACTTCCCCTTAACTTCATATACCACCATAACCTTCTACATCACCTTTACTTCATATACCACCTATACTCTCCTATATCACATATACTTCCTATAACCACCAATACCCTCCTACATCATATTAAACCTCTTACACCACCAATACCCTACTACATCATCTATACCCTCTTACACCACCTATATCAACCTACGTCACCTTTACTTTCTATACCTTCATACGTCACCTTAACTTCATATACCACCTATACCCTCCTAC
>NW_018408631.1:39164-73780 GCF_002113885.1 Mizuhopecten yessoensis
TATACCCTTCTACATCATATTTACTTCCAATACCACCCATACCCTCCTACATCATATTTACTTCATATACCACCTATACCCTCCTACACCACTTATACTTTCTTTACCACCTACACCCTTCTACATCACCTAAAAATGTCAACTGTCTTTAGCATTTATACCCCCCTGCATTTATTTAGTTATTTTATTGAAGTAATTATGTTCATTTATTTATTTCATTTTATTGATTTATTAATCAATTTGTTTTCTTAATTCACTTCAATTATTTTTATTTCAGTTTATTGATTTATTAAATAATTTGTTTTATTTATTCAATTTAATTATTTATTGATTTTTTTTTCATTTGTGGCGGTTTTTGCCATTCGTGGTTTAACCATAATACTGTTTTATTAAACTTTAAAAAATAATAATAATGTGTTCTCTTAATTCAGCTTAAAGAAATACCGAATACACAACTACTGTAGTAAAATTGCTAGGTCTCAATGATTTTCAATGACGTAATCAAAATCTATATATTGTCAATGTTCGCAGGGGCCTTGTACCTCTCGAACCTCGCAGGAAGCACCCCCGATACATATTGCGAGTCGAGCACAGGACTTGCATACTTCGACCTGGACGTAAACAAAACCCACAATATAAACAATAGAATTAACGAAAAAGCATACACACATAGAGATAAAACAACAAATATTTTATAAAATGAAACTCGCCGTTTAGACGCACTGATAATAAGCCTCTCTTCAATCCAGACTACCCTGGTGTCGTTGCGAAACCATCAGCCCATGGGTGCAGTGATGGAAGTATTTGTAGATTTAGTTGAATTCGATTCATATATTCATATGAACAGAATGATATAAGTATGAAAATTAAATATCTAGAATATACAAATAACTAATTACTCAATTATTTTCTACTTAAAATTTTACTGCCCAATTTTACGTGTATAGACATGCATCCGTCAATCAGCACACGACGCACCCAAAATATTCGAATATAGATATAAGTCATTGCTTAACTTCCAACCGATTATTTCATGTATTTATCTATTTATTTGTATATTTATTTTCTTTTTAATTTGCAAACTTTGTTATATAAATAACTCTTTTTTATATAAAAACATTTCAGCACTAACATATTCTTAAAATAACCTGTATAACCAGAAAAAACGCATATTCAACGCACATTCAACGCTAAATTTAAAACGCACATCAAACGGTCAACGCAACGGAAATGCAACGCTAACGCAACGCAAACTCAACGGAAACGCAACGCAAACGCAACGGAAACGCAACGCAAACGCAACGCACTTTTGGTAAAGAAAAACGGTCCAGGGTCTGTATGTCTACCATAAAATGAGAAAGGTATAATAGCATTACTGAAAGTAGAAGAGGAGGTAAGAAGACTTGTGTTTGGTTAATATAGAGAGTAGGGTGGATGAGGAAGTGGTCACAATCCTCAATAGGATTACCATATAAACAGGCAGGGCTAGCGTTTTTGGTACAAATCAGGCTAGTCACTATATAGTTATCATTATATGTCATAGAAGACAATGCACAAGTACAAGCAAAACATTTCTAGTGTAAAGGAATATGCCTCCAACATATGAGTCATTGATTTATATACATGTATATAAGCTTAGCTCTTACCGTCTTACCCGCAATCGATAAAGGTGACCTGCGAAGATGTATCGATATTGGTGGACGATGTAGTAAGTAGACGTAGCCTTGAAGCCCGCGTAGCTCAGTCGGTAGAGCATCAGACTTTTAATCTGAGGGTCTAGGGTTCGAGTCCGTACGTGGGCTTAAACTTTTTTAAGATTCGTTAATTACAAAACATCATAATATTAATAGCCAAGTACTGGAATAAATTATTATGTTTTGACAATTTCGTTTTCATAACATTTTCTGACGGTTGAAACATTAGAGTTAAAAAAATACAATACAAATAAAAAAATCAGGTTCTAAAAGTATCGATAGTCTAGTCCTAACTTATTCCTTCATCATTCTCTAACGGCCAATCATTTTATGTTTTAACAGAGATATTATTATTATTTAATATGTTATATATATATACTATAATACTCACGAACATGTTACTTGTATTTTAATTTATGCGATGTATATGTACATGTACCTATATCTGTCTAGTGGGAACCAGGTCACGGCAATAATTAATCTTATAAACTGCTTCTATCACATAAATCCGTGAAATAGTTCAGTTAAATAAAATACAAATACTGAATTCTAATCATCAGTGATGCAAAAATTGCTTGAATATTCAAAAAGAATCTTTAGCACTCGTCCCCAAATGTAATGATGCGCCATTTGTTGGAATTGCATTGTAAACACCATCTCAAACGATGCAGGAGAACTCAGTTTTCGTTTCATTGACTTTTTTCTTCTTTTGTGTGTGAACTTTCTTTATAAGTTATGTCACATTACGCCAATGTCCGAAACTATTTATGGTTTTTTTAAAGGAGAAGACATTGATAATGTTGTATTATAATGAATGCCAACTGCTTTCGTCACTTTTTTCCAATCAATGTATGTTTAAACTTAGACTCATACCAGGAAAGAATACATGTTAACCCCACAATATACTTCACATTCACGCAACATACATGTTCACATATCGTGACATGCACAATAAAACTTATAAGTACAGAAACAACACAGACGCATGTACTATTAAGGGGGAGCACCAGGCTGTTTGGCATATGACATGTCCTGCGAAGACCATGGTAAAAACAGCATAAATACATGGGAATAGCAACAATTTTGCATCCTAATATGTCCACTAACAACAATTAAGCATACGACATAAATGAAAAAGTTGTGTGCATATTATGTTCACTGGTCATTTGTCTGATGGAGGTGACAGTGTACATATCGTACTAGACCTTTATAATGTGGTTTGCTCTCAACTAGCTTCTCTAAATTGGAACGGAGACATTTGCAGGCATGGTTAGCACACTCCATCTTTACTACATGCTTTCGCCATACGGGTACTTGCTTCTCTTGTATCCGGGCATACACAGAACTGACTCCATCTGCAATGAGACGCATGTACTGAACTCGATGCAGCTGTCCAGCCTGCATGAACCCTTCAACAATGATATCTGCCGCCATAGCTTGGCTTGTTTCGTTCCAATTTTTGAAACATAGGTGAGGGTGGGATCGCAGTACCTTGACTCTTCAGATGAGCATATATAGCAATGCTTGTTGCGTACTCCAACGTGTAGAAGTTTGCCTGTTACAACTCCGAAAATGTCACCAACTCCTCTAAGGGCATTGTACGTGTGTTTGTGTGATCTCTTTGACCATCCTCCATCACAAACCACAGTTATGGCTAGTACTCCTTGGTGGAAATTCATTTCTTTAATTGCTAAACGTATTTCCTCCACTCCAGTAGCTAGCATGTCCTTCTTCATCTCTGCATGCCACAAGTCACCGATTTCTTGTTCCAATGCAGTGAACTGGGCTTGACACATTCCTGGTATTCCCATAGTAGCTAGCACTTCATTTGTCGAAGAAGGACCACCTCGTGATCCCCATACTGTACGCAAATTAATTTCGTACGTGGAAGGTCCTAGTACTTTTGGACTTGTTTCCATTTTGAAAGTCTGTCCACATCCACAACACGATAACTTCAACATGCTGGCAAATCCATTGTGCTTCACCTCTGTGGTGGTGGAGAGGGATGATTTACCCTCCTTTGCTAATTTACCAGCTGCTGGACATACTGCATAGTGCATGATCACCTCTTTTGTTTGGCTCTTCAACAAATCCATATCCTCAATGCGATTTCCTTCTGGTTTGCCATCACTCTGTGCAGCAATACATATGCGTGTTGCTTCAGTGTTCAACTTCAATGCTTTCATTTCAGAGCTGAAGGAAGCAATCTCCTCACAATGAAGCGGGTTGCCGGTTCTCCATTTATTATAGAAAACTTCCTACGGATTCAATAGCTTCCTTGTTTACTAGCTTGTCGTTCAACATGGAGAATCCTTTCTGTCAACCGTTTACGCCTCTGTTTAAAATGGCGAGAATGTATTCACTTGGTGGGTTAAACTGTTGGGGACGCCTTCCGTTCTGTTTGGCTTTGGCCATGATATGTAACAAATACTGGCAATCTATATGAGGAGGCAATCCTCGCACACACACAGAAAGTGACACAAATGTCTATTCCAGTATTCACAGGTTACACACTGACAAAACCAACAATGCAAAAGACAAGTATGGCGAGGCAACCGTCACACACACAAACTAATGTAAGCTATCAAATTCGCAGAGAGTTCACAAAGTAAATGAATGGTTATTATGTAAAAGATGAGTATGGCGGCGAGGCAATCCTCACGCACACACCCTCATGTTTTGGGTTAAAGACACAATTAAATGTGTGGCAATGCAAATAATATTAATGGCGAGGCAATCCTCACACACTAAATGTCAACAACATGTAATTTGCAATGCTTTCAGTAATTTTACGAAGCCAGTACCTGATTAACAATAATTTTGGGTGAATACCGTCCTTGTAAAAATTAACATTGTATCTATAAGTATAGAAAGTTGAATATTGTTTTTGCAGTTACGTAGCAAGTCCAAACTGAATCGAGGGGATGATTTGTTGTATTTAGAGTTAAGTATACGGATCTGATTATTAAGAGAATGTAAAAAAAAAATGAAGTTGGTTGTCCTGGTTTGAAAAATCCTCTGGAGTTTTGTGGCCTTTATGACGGTTCCACTCCACAATAGAGTATATGGGAATCTCTAGCCAAATCCAATCCTATCACAAAGTGTGTGAAGTTCCGGAAAACGTTTAGGATGGTGGACTCCGAGTAGCTGTGGTTTAAGCTTATGTATTGCTTATTTTTTGTTGTTAAGTCACAAGTCCCAGTCAAACGAAGAGTTCAAAAAATCCGAACTGCTGGAAAGTTTGCTCTGCTTTGAGCAAACACCATTAGTAACTGGCTTGAGTATTCGATCCACTTTTACAGAACCACACTATGTCTTTTTCCAATTTTACAACAACAAGACGGCGGGTAACATTTTCTTTGGAAATCAGATACATCGCGGTCGGTTTCACACACGATCATAACACATTATAAATTATCAACGCTAATTCTATGTACACAACAATAACTCATAATTGTTATGACTACGATAAAACCATATTTGTATGTTATTTACCTGAAACATTTTCGTCTGCACTTTCTGTATGTAGTTTTGTGAACCGGAAGTGACCAACAACACATTTTCTCGACTTTTGTACACGAGTCTATGTAAACCCTTCAGGTGACGGAATGTTACTTATCATCGATTTTATTGTAAATATATAGTAACTTTGAATGACATTAACAAAATTAACATTAGAAAAGGGATTAAAAATTGTTGCTGTCATTTTTGACAATATGTGAGACGATGAGCGTAATGATATCAGAAATGTGAATCGCCCAAACATGGTGGACAGGCTTGAAGAAAAGTTGACGTTGGACGATGACCCAGTCGAATTTCACGCCAGCAATCGGATCAGTTCAAGATCGCAACATTCTGGTATATTTCATACATGTTTGTGCATCAAATCATTGCCAACTTAGTACCCATCAACATCGGTGTAGCACAAGATCAAACGTCAAAATTTGTAAACAAATGCTGCTGACATTCTATCCAAAATGGTGGATGTTCCACAACACCCCAATTACGTTCATTTCTAATAATAAGATCAACGTATATTCTCATATTTGAAATTTCGAACTCTTATACCTCTAGCTAGGTTATTTATTATGTGGTTCTATTTAACGGTGTTTGATTACTAATGACGAATTGGTGCATGCTGTAGTTGTCCCACCGTAAACAAATACAAACATTCTCAGTTTTTTAGATTTGAATGATTTTTTTTGCGTTTTTAATCACATATCGTTTCAAACAATCCTGCAATTGAGTCAGCTGACAAAGAAATACCATTTTGTAACTTGTAACTTTGACATAGTCGAAATTGAAAAAAAAGGTAGTTTTGCCAACATGGCCGACTATGCTCCCCTTAACCAAACAATACCAGCAAAACATTTCTAACGTATAGAGATATGCCTCCAACATATGATTCATAGATATATATACATGTATAACAGCTTAGCTCTTACTGTCTTACCTGCAATCGATAAAGGTAACCTATCGATATTCGTGAACGATATAGTCAGTAATCGTTGACAAGAAGCCCGCGTAGCTCAGTCGGTAGAGCATCAGACTTTTAATCTGAGGGTCTAGGGTTCGAGTCCCTACGTGGGCGGTAATTTTTTTGTACATTCTAACTTCGGTAATGTTAATAATATTAGACTTATTTTTTTCATTTAATTCACATCTCGTATTAAACTGCAGTGATACAGCCAGTTTTCATGCAATGCAATACCAGATTTGATATTTTACACTGCGATAAAATAAATTTTTGTATTGATTTTTTTTGTTTTTGAACTCATCACTTGTAATCCACAAATCGGATCGATAAGTTAATATAAGAACGAGTTCTGAATGTCTAAGCAGAATTTTACGCTAGGTAACATCATGTTAAAATTTCATCATACACGTGGTTTTGTTGCAATTTTTGTCGGATCAATGGTTTTGGAAGCAATATAACATAATTAGGGGTAATGATGAGTAATTAGATGGAGGGATTTGAATATACATAAAAAAAAAGTAATCGTAGGCATGTAATAAAAGCATTACCACATATATTTGTTGATCAGGAGCTTTCACTCGTTTATTAGCGAATGGATATAGTTCACGTGCACTGCACTAACGTGAGTTATTACCTGTATCTTTGTATCTTTATGTAACATAGTAAGTCCGAAACAACCCTATTTGTTCAGATAAGTACTCACTTTATTATGTTGTATTGATTTATGCATATTAGCATGGCAGCGAAAGCGATTTATTATAACATAAGGAACTATGTAAATGGTGACCCTTGACAATGTACAATGTACACGGATAATAAGACCAGTTCGTTCTTGAAGGGTACACGTCTTCCGCCAAATCATTCTAGATCACGTTCCAACGACATGTAGTGAAAACAAGAATACTGAGTATTGCTAAAGCAATACATGTCCCCTACCGGCCCCCGCTAGCTATTACACTGTAATGATTTATAAAAATGGGGCCCTTTGGGGTTAATTTGGGAAAATGAAAAGTATACAATTAGCTTGTAACTGATTTTAATGTCATAATAATACAAGAAATTGTAATATTAGTATTATGATAGAGGAATTATATAAAATAAAATGATTGACAACCCTGAAACTCGAACTTGTCCGAGATATTATGGTCATTTGTACTTGTGTAAAGTTTGATCCAAATCCCCCAAGGAATAAAGCCGCTGACAAGGATTTTCTAAAAATAGCAACGGTGACCTTGACCTTGACTCAACAACCCTGAAACTCAAACTTCTTTGAGATATTATGGTCCTTTGTAATTGTGTGAAGTTTGATTAAAATCCGTCAAGGAATGAAGCCGCTAGAGCGCTGAAAAACATTGGTGTTACGTACGTACGTCCGTCCGTACACAGACGGACGGAAGGAAACCTAAAGTCTCCCCGGTTTCACCGGTAGGGGACTTATAAAACCGCAAGACGCGCAATGAGCATAGATCTAAAAATTTACAAGTACGAAATAGCTATAACTGCTTTTATCAAAAGGGTTCTTGTGTTATTGGTGATTGTTACAGATCATCAAAAAATCGTATTCGTTTGGGACGTTACATTATTTTACAATTAGACTATGAGCAGTTTGTTTACAACGTATAGTTTGCTCAAAAATTGTGTTTAAAGTTGTGCTGCCGGATTAGTGGGCGTAATTGTAAAAGTTAAAAGGTAGAGAAACAAATTTGGAGTCATGTTACTTCAACTTACCTACACAATTTATTCTATGTAAAGAATCTCACATTTTATCTCTCATACTTCATCTTTCTAGGGAATATATTACGTCATAACGCATTCGACTTTGCTGTCGGCCCTGTGTTCACCTTATTAAAATTTATTTTAGTCTGGCTAACGTGAAATACTAGTTGGAAAGTAAATAATGTTTCAGTCAAAATGTAAATTTGTAACAAAATAAAGCACGTTTCCCATTCTGCCCTCGTTTTACAGATTTTCGGGACAACACAGATACATATTGTCATTCCTTAGACCTTGAGCACTTATAAATGCTAAACGGACTTAATGATGAAGTAAATATTATCGTTGTTTGGCTTTCTGCATCATTTTAAATGATTCCTTACTTCGTCTATCTAATGCTTGCCTTTTCACGCATCCTTATATCGGCCTACAACAGATGAAACGATTAACACATAGGTATGTTAGAAATATTTTAACTTTTAACCCCCTCATGACGGCAGTTGAATATCACTCGCATACATTTATGCTACACATATTAACACTGACAAACGCCAGACGAAACCATTTCCACGAATGTATAGCCAGGTGAGCAATAACCACTCACATGTTTATCACTTACACCTCAATGTAGATGGGCGATATTTGAATATATTTCATACATGTGTGTCACATACATCTATACTAGGCTATCGCCCGGTAAACACCACTCACAAAGCAGTTTCCTCAGGTTATAACTCGTATTAAAGTGTGACACGATATATACATGCGTATTGTAGATTTATATAGATTGTGATTGAGTACACATTTATATACTCATTTATTGAATAGTATCCACTGCAGATGTAGAATGCTTTTATAGAGGGATTTATTTGCATTCCTTTCACGACAGACATGCCTTAACTTATGTACTGGATAGATATACAGCGGTGGAACTCTGTTTGCCCTGTTTTACAAAAAATGACAACACATTCAGACCTCAATGATCTCTCGTGTTCATCTTCATGTGATTACCATATGAATAACAAGCGAGTTATTTATTTCAGGTAGGGAGTTTAATTAAGTAGAAAGAAAGTGACCACATTGGCTGTATATAGAAGTCGTGAAGACTTACTGATTACCATTTCTGTATTTAAGGCACGATCTATGACGTTTTATCGTGATTCGCGTTAACGCCAAGGATACCCCTTTAAGAAAAGTATTCTAATCGTTAAAGGTTTAACCCGTACATGTGTAATTATTTTTGAATTTGATTTATATGACAACCGGATGCAAAGCTCAACGCGACGGTTTATTTGGTCCTACTGTATCTTAATCATAAACCGTATTTAGATATTTTCTTACTGACAGTCCTTGTATACCGTTAAACATATAAATGATGCTTTATAAAGAACTGATCGCAAGTGATAATCAGGAAATAAGTTGTAAATTTTAAAGTTATTCTGAACTTAAATGTGCACACGTCAAATCAAAGACTAAACCTTCCAAAAACAGACTTGATCCAGATCAAATACTGATTTTAATGTGTTTGAAACCTGCCCTGTGGACTGAACTACTAATTTGAAGAAGGTGTGATTTGGTTTTTATCACATAGAAATCACAGAGAAAGCGCAGTCTTGTAGTATTTTATCAATAATAACAATGAGGTGCATTGCCATGAAAATTGTACAGGATTATTATTTGGTAAAGTTGTTTTCGTCCACATATCTGTTTGTTTATTGATTTAAGTAATAGCCAACAAACATTGATTTCCGGATCGAGTTTCAATATTTGACCAAATCTTAAATTGTAATAATCATACGAAACACTCACACATCTCCCCACCTACACACTTCCAACACTTATTGTGTAAAAAACAATGACACCAATTTAGACCACGGCCTTCTTGAAAGGGACTCTTGGTTATATTTCATAATCTTTATTAACTTTTTATGTTTCATACATGTACATTCATTTGATCTGCTTAAATACCGAAGTTCCAGCTTTTGTTATGAATATGGTTATCAGGGAAAATGTTCCATCCATCTAAAGATGATCTGAACAACAAGGACTTATAGCTAAGAGTCCACATATGTTCAGAAGGATTTGACTTGCCGAGGAAGTCTGAGGGTCCTCTCGATTGGGTCATCTGGCGACATATCTTAAATCTTTTGATCCCCAGTTGTTCAACATTACATTATGTTTAGAACAAGCATTAAGTTTTACTGTATACAGGTGAACATTCTCTGTAAAATAGCAGTACTCCATCAATCAGTAATATCTTGTTAAAGTATCATACATACATCCATCACATAAAATCAAACACTATTAATTGTGCACATATACATATTCAATACATTATAAAGACAATACCTTTTGATATCGACTACGACGATTCAGTGAGGCGCGTTACATGATTTTTCACAAATAAAAGCAAATCATGTGAACTGCAAAATGTGATATAATATCATAAAAATGACAGTCTTTATTCTAAACAGATATAACTCTACATCTGGTGTCAAACGGTCCTACCTCTTAATGACAAAACACCTTACTTAATGGTAAAACACCTAACTTAATGGTAAAACACCTTACTTAATGGTAAAACACATAACTTAATGGTAAAACACATAACCTAATGGTAAAACACAAAACTTAATGGTAAAACACCTTACTTAATGGTAAAACACCTAACATAATGGTAAAACACCTAACTTAATGGTAAAACACCTAACTTAATGGTAAAACACATAACTTAATGGTAAAACACCTAACTTAATGGTAAAACACCTTATGTTTATTTAATGGTAAAACACCTTACTTCATGGTAAAACACCTAACTTAATGGTAAAACACCTAACTTAATAGTAAAACACCTTATGTTTATTTAATGGTAAAACACCTTACTTAATGGTAAAACACCTTACGTAATGGTAAAACACCTTATTTAATGATAAAACACCTTACTTAATGGAAAAACACCTAACTTAATGGTAAAACACCTTATGTTTATTTAATGGTAAAACACTTTACTTCATGGTAAAGCACCTAACTTAATGGTAAAACACCTAACTTAATGGTAAAAAACAC
The DNA here is from genome assembly GCF_002113885.1 of Mizuhopecten yessoensis. Classification (NCBI taxonomy): domain Eukaryota; kingdom Metazoa; phylum Mollusca; class Bivalvia; order Pectinida; family Pectinidae; genus Mizuhopecten; species Mizuhopecten yessoensis. The sequence continues at coordinate 50,115 of NW_018408631.1, forward strand.
CTTAATTAATGGTAAAACACCTAACTTAATGGTAAAAAACACCTTAATTAATGGTAAAACACCTAACTTAATGGTAAAACACCTTACGTAATAGTAAAACACCTTACTTAATAGTAAAACACCTTACTTAATGATAAAACACCTTACGTAATAGGAAAACACCTTACTTAATAGTAAAACACCTTACTTAATGATAAAACACCTTACGTAATGGTAAAACACCTTACGTAATGGTAAAACACCTTACTTAATGATAAAACACCTTACTTAATGGAAAAACACCTTACTTAATGGTAACACACCTTACTTAATGGTTAAACACCTAACTTATTGGTGAAACACCTTACTACTTAATGGTAAAACACCTGAAAGTGGTCTACGTACTTTGGTGGATTAACAATATTAATCTTCAGTACAAAACAGTACATTGAGATCTAAATGAGTGATCAGATGACTTGGCAGGTTTTCACGAGTACCCTATAGTGGTACATGTAGAAGATGCTCTGACATTTGAACTTCATTGTAGTTTGATAGGAGCTGAGGGACGTCACTGAGTTTTGCAAGTCAAATTTTCAGGTCCGTTTATGATGCACAATACATATACAACGTGTTTTAAGAAACATGTGTTTCTCTAAAATAACATCAATGAATAACGTGTAAATATTAGTATGTTTCGATTACACTTCATTCATACATTTATGAAATCGATATGAATAATTTAAGGAGCACTGTACTATTGTCAAAAACCCATAATATGCATTGTTAACCGATTTTGCCGTTAATATTTTAGCTTTGATAATTCGTTTCCTAATAGAAAACCATACCTTTCGGCACTTTCATGAAAAATAACAGAGATACAATAAACATAGTAATTGACAACACTTTTATGATTGTTAAAACGCAGATCAAAATTCGAATCCTTGACCTCATTTTATTGCATTATCGGTTAAACCGACTGGGCTAACTGGTCAACGGAAGTGCTCTTGCCCAACCGTGCTACAGTGATATCCAAAACCGAAACTAAAGGGAGGTTACCGTATATACGATAAATAGAGTGCAGTGGAAAAGGGATTCTAAAACTAATCATATATTTTTGTTAAACCCTTTGATATGGTGACACGTAAATGGAATTAATTTCGTGTTTAATACACGCGCTATATTGGGACTATATAAGATATATCTCCCGACAGAAATTATCATCAAACGTTGGTTAGATATTTCAAACACATCGTAAAGAAGATAACCCAGAGACTTGGCATGAGTTGTCGTCCGTTATTCACATCGTCACGAACACAGTTTCTGAAGTCGCCGACGCACGCTGCGTACTGCATCATGTGCGCAACGTAATGCTGCTCCTTGACGCCGTGCAAAAGGTGTGCCATAGGACCACGAGCATATATCCCAACATCTTCTGCAGAATGGGTCTCGTAGGCCAGGGGTATAGCACTCTCAGGAATGTAGTGTCTTGCACCTGCGTGACATTAAATAAACACGTTCTAAATTTTAACATAAGCATTGTGAATATAATCCTTATTAATAACATGATGAGGAAGATATGAGGTGCACGTATGTCATTACTGTAAATAACGATTATATATAGAGTGGCGATCAGGATCATTACCTTATTTTGTTCTAGAAAATTATATGTAAAAGTTGTGAAGTGGTGTGAGGGAACAGGTCATTTACTGAGCATTGATTGTTGAAAATAATTGAAAAAATGTGCTTTTAATTTTGACAAACAAAATGTACGAAACAAACTGGTGCACAGTACAACATCAAAAGTAGGAGATCATATCCAAATGACAACATCATGATTCGAGTATTACAGTGCAATATTTGCTAGATCACCTGTGTCCACGCCGGTGAGATTGACCCTGGATCCGTTGAGGGCTCTATTCGGACCGTTACCATAGTTCAGTATAGTGTATGGGAGACCATCGAGAGGCGGCTCATCGGACTGCGGGTGAGATATGCCTATACAATATATAATCGATCCATCAAATGATTGAAAACCACAACATGTTTATTAAACATAAGCTTAAATCAAATACAGTCGAACCTCGTTGCCTCGAAGTCGACGGGATCGTTGGGAAACTTCGAGTTATCCGAGTATTCGAGTTAAGCGAGTTCCTATGTTTGGCATAAAGCTTGGTAACAATATGAGGCTATATATGTCATTGATTTCTCTGACAATCAACGTATCTAAACAGTCGAATAAATGACAAAAAGATAATTATATAAAATAACAACTTATTCATAATCATATTAATTAATTAATTAATATTACAATAAACACACATGCTGTCTCCGACCTCGTGCTATGCTGATAGAAATATCAATGCGGAAATGAAAGTACCCAAGTCTTTACACAAATCACTGTACTGGAGCGTACACGTTGGATTGCTCAGTTGATTTCGACATTACAAAAATGGGTATGAGTTAATCAGGAAATATATCCACATTGATAGACTCCAATGACACTTGACATCTCCTCAACACGACGTACTCAACAATAATTATCGTATTGTTCCTATAATCTCTCAATTAGTTATCAGTGCCATACAAGCTCCTGTAAAAACATAAACCGGCGAACCAGTCCTAGGTTGTGATTTTTACTGTGGAGCTTATTTACGCATGACCGCACACTGTGACCCATTTTCCGGTTAGAATGTGTCGGCAGCTTTAGTGTAAATAAAGTGCCATTCAAATTGTTTATGTGCTCGCAGTGAGTATTAATTGTTGTTAATCAACATTGATGAAGTTTGTTTCTTTATTTGAACAAAGTGTTTTTACAGTCAATCACATTTAAATGCCATAATGTTAAATAGAAGTAATTATGACCGAGCGTAAGCTGCTCATTTAGAACGATGTTTACCGTAGCACTGCGTCTAATATGTATCAAATAATTAAAGAATATATGATAGACTTGTGAATCTTAAGAAACTTCGAGGGAGGAGATATTTTTATGTAGGATTTTCGTTGTTGGGACCTATGTTTCACTTCGGGATATCCGAGTTTTCAGAGTTCGAATTATCAGAGTTTTTATTACTAAGATTAAGAAGAGTTTTGGCCGGGACCGATGAAATACTTCGAGTTAAACGGGGTCTTCGAGTTATACGAGTTCGAGATAACGAGGTTCGACTGTAATACATTTGTCATACAAAAACAATTAATGGTCATATGAAGTCATATTTTTAATAAACTCCAATTATCCAATTGCGTCATGCCGTGTTGCAGCCACTAATAATAATTACGATTATTGGAGGTTTTTATATACCGCTTTTTCACAACGTCCTATGTCGTCTCAAAGACGATAAGGCCTTTGCAGCAAGCCAATATCTGTCTCAACTCCCTGGGGAGTATACAGTCGATGCTGCCATTTCGGCGATCGCAGCTAGCATTGAACAATTCCAGCGCTGCCCAACCATGTACTCAATTACAGCTGAGTAGATTGAAACAAGCGGAGTAAAGTATCTTGTTCAAGGATACAACACAGTGCCGTGGTGTTACTCGAATCCGCAACCATTCGGTAACGAGCCCGGCATCCTGCCACAAGAATACCGTGCCTAGTACACTCATCACGAAAATAATTACCAAGGGAGAGAAGCACACTTTATATGACACCACATACATTTGTCACCTCCATGAGAGACGGATACGCTGTCACACTGGAGTCCATATTTTTGTGTATCCATGAGAGAGACTTACCGAAGATAGGATCACCTCTCTGTGTGTAGCCCCCGATGTTAAACACGTGGGAATGGTCAGCTGTGAAGATAATAAGGGTGTCCTCTTCAGATGTCATATCCGCTGCCTGTTTGAGTGCCGCCTCCAGGGCCAGCGATTCCTCTAAAGCGTATCTCGCCAAGGTGTCATGGTGGGCGTGGTCTATACGGGCACCTGTTAACAACGTTTTATGAAAAGTTACATTTATATATATTTCAGGCTAATGTTAAAATGAAATATGGCATTGTTGTATTAATATCTGCTGCCTGAACTAGCATACCTTTTAGTTGCTTCCAGCGCAGAATTACGACATCACATTGAAGTATCGAAACTTTCTCACTTCTCATGTTGTCCTATCTATCCAATTATCCCATTGTTATAAGCAAACCTTCTACCATCAGGAAGTATAGCAGTGTATGTATAATAACGTCATAGTTATTAGCGTACCTTCTACCATCAGGAAGTACCCTTTAGTGTTTTTCTTCAGTATGTTAATTGCTTTTTCTGTAAGTTCTGCCAGGGTTGGTTCACCAGCATCTGAGGGATCGCGATCTAGTACGTACTGCATATGGCTAGATCCAAACAACCCTGAAATAAACAGGTATAAATTACAGAATGCGTGTATACTGTCAATGATTTGCAATTTAAAACATTATAGTTTTGAATGAAAATTGATTTGTTGTAATTTAAATTGACTCATTGTCAGCTCCGTTCTATTTCCGATTTGAAAGGTGCAACCCAGTTAAAATGTTAGTATTACAGCAATGTAAATTTGTGTGACCGTCTGCATTAAAACAACTCTGAGATATGATTCTGTGAGTGTGTAAGGTCCTTAAGTGACCATGGCAAGGTTCAAGGAAAAGGAAAAGAACGAAAGCATATATAAACCATTTTCTCCAAATTAAAATATCAACCTTCTTTAGTGTATGTTGTTTTTGTGTAAAGCAGCCAAGCGTAAACTACGTATATATTACCTAGTAGGTAGTCAACGTCCGAGGGGTTGATGTTATCAAATTGACCTTTGTTCCAGACGTAGTCATACTTTCGGCCCTTGGTACGCTGTATGTCTTTCCATATCTAAACATACACAGTTTATACGTTCTTATGGTATAACAAAAAGTTCAATGTTACAGGAGTGCTATCTGTGACCTTTATTAAAGACAGGTATGATGTTGCTTTTAAAACATATATAAAAGTATTCTGATTTGCATATTATATTTTCTGTAACACCATACTCATAATCAATCTGAACTTGTATCAAATTCTACCGCTTTACGAAGTAATACATCGATCAAAAGGGGAAGAAAATGGCTTTAAAGACGAAATCATTTAAATAAACATAAATAAAGAGGTGGGGTAAAATACGCTCCACCTGACAATGTTTAATCATGTATTCCTCACTCTTGCTATGTATTGTTGATTTGTGATTAGGATGAGATAATTACTTAGCCTTCTGTTATATTTAATCAGTCTATACTCTCTCACCTGTATAAGATCATGCCCGTCCTGACGCTGTCGCTTGTCGACGGTGCCTGTCTCTGGATCCACCGTTGTATTAGGTAAGAATGACCGACGTCCTCCGCCAAGTACAACCTATATCACATGTATATATAACAAGTCTACGTCATCTAGGACCTTTAATGAACAAATACATAAACATATACCGACAGGTTGTGAGCAGGAATACACGCTATCCTTATCCAAAAATCAAATCATATAAATGTAGATTAGCATTTTTTTAAACAATATGCAATATGTACACTATACTGAGGGAAGTAAGCTGGCGTAGTATTTCATTCTCGAATAACGCTGCACTAGCACTTTCGCTGAAGGTAAGATTAAAAACAGATTAAGTAATTTGATTTCAGGTTTTATTAATTGAACAAACTGCGGCACATATTAAGAGTCAATAGCTAGTTTTAAAGGCTCACTTTGTATGTGTTACACAGTTTCAGAAAAAAAACCACGTAACTAAAAACTACAGACAAAAACAGAAACCGAACAATAAATAATTGAGAGTTACCTAATCAAAAGGCCAATTATACCGTTGTAAACGTGACTAGATGATTAGTAGCACCTACATGAATGTGAAAGGTCAAGGTGTACTCAATAATTGATGATGTAAAATTGGTTTGGTTTGGTTTAATTTTGTTTAACGTCCTATCAACAGCTAAGGTCATTTAAGGACGTGCCTCCATGTATGTAGTGTATGCTAATATCTTGTTGAAGTACATATGATGGTCAGGTAGAGCAGTGAATAACGAGATTGCTTTATACTAAGACGGCTTGTGATGATGGCCCGATCGGACATGAGGATTTGTACAATATATCGAGTCATCCACCTGACAACATGGATTTTCTGCGGCTCTTCTGGCTTCCTCCTACAAAACAATCCTTCTTTGTGCTTCCACCCAGGCCAACTTAACAAGTAGATTATGTTCGTAAACCATATTTCATTTATGTCAAATAAATATGGTGTATAACAATGTGAGCAATGTGTGATAACAATATTACAACACTGGACATGACAGATATTCTATTGTTACAACACTGGATATAACAGATATTCTAATGTTACAATACTGGATATAACAGATATTCTACTGTTACAACACTGGATATAAAAGATATTCTAATGTTACAACACTGGATATAACATATATTCTATTGTTACAACACTGGATATAACAGGTATTCTATTCTTACAACACTGGACATGACAGATATTCTAATGTTACAACCCTGGATATAACAGATATTCTAATGTTACAACACTGGATATACCAGATATTCTAATGTTACAACACTGGATATACCAGATATTCTAATGTTAAAACACTGGATATAACAGATATTCTATTGTTAGAACACTGGATATAACAGATATTCTAATGTTACAATACTGGATATAACAGATATTCCATTGTTACAACACTGGATTTAACAGATATTCTAATGTTACAACACTGGATATACCAGATATTCTAATGTTAAAACACTGGATATAACAGATATTCTATTGTTACAACATTGGATATAACAGATATTCTATTGTTACAACATTGGATATAACAGATATTCTATTGTTACAACATTGGATATAACAGATATTCTATTGTTACAACACTGGATATACCAGATATTCTAATGTTAAAACACTGGATATAACAGATATTCTATTGTTACAACATTGGATATAACAGATATTCTATTGTTACAACATTGGATATAACAGATATTCTATTGTTACAACATTGGATATAACAGATATTCTATTGTTACAACACTGGATTTAACAGATATTCTATTGTTACAACACTGGATATACCAGATATTCTAATGTTACAACACTGGATATAACAGATATTCTAATGTTACAACACTGGATATAACAGATGTTCTATTGTTACAACACTGGATATAACAGATATTCTATTCTTACAACACTGGACATGACAGATATTCTAATGTTACAACACTGGATATAACAGATATTCTAATGTTACAACACTGGATATAACAGATATTCTAGTTTAGTGTGCTCGATTGTCTTTATGATATAAACCGAATGATATCTTCTTTAAAAGTAACAACGAGATAGAAATAAAAACAATCCACATAACCAAATACTTTAATATTTGGGAATCGATAAATACTTCCAGACACAATGTTGTGAAAACGTTTGAATGAAGGTTGTTTTAAATACATGCTAAAAATATTGAAATACAAGACAAACAAAGAAAACTCAACAATACTCCCAGTCTAAATTATACAAGACTTATTTTAACCGATCCCTTTTTTAATACCGAAAGTAGTTTATTAAACTGCTTACAAAATGTCACTCACGAAAATCGCAAGAACACACACAACATATGAGCAGATTTTCTTCATTATTCAATAAACATACGATAAAGAAACACTATTGTACAGTTTTATGTATTGCCTTTCCAAGCTTTACGTTATCACACAAATAAGTAGAAGATTTGCTAATGATAATATGGCATTGTTATTGAACAATGAATTTATAAAGTAGGCCATAGTTTGAACATATCCTTCAGAAATGTTATTGTTAAAAATTGGGGGGAAAAGGCATTGCAATAGAATGTTTCATCACAAAGACATAGAAGGATGTCAAGCTAGTATTTCTGTCTGGGAAACAAGCCAAACCACAGATCTCTTTCCGTGATATCTATACAGCAAACTGCGTGCATTTTATGCAAGTCTTTTGTCCGTTTAGTTACATCGCCATAAACACGGCTTTAAATTACTGTGCAACCGTCATATACGTGATGGCTTCTGATCCACTTATTTTCTGCTTCTTATTGACAATGTGTTAAAGTTTGATATGTTAGACTGTCGGTCGTCTTACAGCTTCAGGTTTATAAAACATTGAACGCGTCTGACCTAGCTTGAAACTATTCCATTTATTTCCAGGTACACTATTCTAGTGGCTAACGTTTAACGGGAGCAGGATCTGTATAGCCGATGTATCATGTGTTCTGAATAAAAGGAAATGTTGTTTTTAGACATCTGATCCAATTAAGAAAGGAGCAATCGACATACCCTTAGCGCATCAGAATACATGATACCAATTAACACAATGATGTGAAATAAACCTTCCTAAATTCAGATAAGTTGAGCAGCGTTGAGAATTTCGGATAAAATGTTAAGGTTTTCCTGCGGTTTAAAATTTACATAAAACCGTAAATTCTAGTTAAACATAAATACAATTAGTGATTCAATCATCCGGCATCTTGTTACCGTTTTTCTGATTAAACATAAGTGTAATCACTTATTCCAATATGTCGCAGTTTGAGGTAGTTAAACTACTTACGTTGATGTTGTTGTTGTCGTATATGAGTTGGTAGGCGATATCCTTACAGTCCCCGGGGATACCGACTGTTTGGACGTCCCCCTCCCAATCTCTGTTGGGTGTATGTGCATAAGCAGAAGCAGGCGTGGCGTGAGTCACACGGGCAGATGTCACTACCCCTGTAGACCGACCTGCATGTGTAATCAAAATGACATTTTAATATCATCATTCATGCATTTTGTATGTTTAATTTTTATGGTAGTTTCCCCCCTTTAAATTAAATCATATATATTTTACTAATTATCATTGCAATTAAAAAATTGTTTCCTTTAGTTCAATAACTATAAACTGATCAATTACCGTCAGCTATAAAATGGTCGAGAATGCACGTCATTTTCATGTTCTCAGCTTTAGAGGCGACACAGTCGGAGATGGATACCGGATCCCGGGTTCCGACAAGGTACCAGTTTGTTTTCTCCCCACACATCAGGGCGCTGGCTGTGGCTGCCGAGTCCGGCACCATCTTATCAGAGCCGTACACCTGACAAACAAGGACAACACATTCGTGGAATTACTTCACTTTGTTTAATCTATGTTGCATGTAATAGGTTGCATTATAATATTTCAGCTAACGTGTAGCACATGCGCTAAAAAGTTTTAAAAAAAGAAAAGAAAAAAAAATATCTTAACATAAATCCAGTGCCCAATTATTTATAAATATCGAACACATTTACTCCTTTATTTCGAATAAAAACACCAGCTAAGCAGATTTCGGTATTGGCTGTAGATATACATGAGTATCCAAGGGTTAAGTTGGCATTCCATTAAACTTGATTAACTGGACAATACATCTCTTCATCAAAATTGGTTGATATTTAGGAAAGTTATCGTGATAGAATTAAAGCGTGACAGACAAACAGCAGGACAAACTGAAATTAATACCCCACGCATTAGTGCAATTTCAAAATATGCAATGCTAGTTGCCTCACCAAATCACCTGTAACATAAAACAGGGCAATGCACATGTATGGCGTATACAATAGTAACATCGTCCTTGAAATGGATGTCATGTATCTATATAAGTATTATTTCAAAAAAAACACAAAAAAAACACAATTTCGTATCACACAGAACCGCTTACATAAAGCCTGGAGTTGTAATTGTAGCCACGAAATGGAGTCTCTGTAATTTATTACATAAGCCATGCATATTATACATATTTTTAAATGTCTATACATATATATATATATTGTTTGATCGGGGTGGGTCTTTGAAACGTTAAATCTGGCGGATGAAAATATATAGGTCTCCTGTTTCAAAGGTATGGGTGACCAAAACGAGTTTCAGTATTGCAATATTCTCCTTCATAAAATAGTTTTAATCGTGATTACATTGGATGCCCATGTTCTGCAGCGTATTCCTTCCACTTTAGTGGCTAGGCTTGGTTTATCTATAAAATCTATCACGCAACATTTAAATATTACTTTAAGAACAATATGGGCTATATTAGTACACAGTAATGACACATACACAACACCAATTACCTTAGAGAGAGCTACATAAGGAAATTTCTCGAACTCAAGGACTGTTTCCTCTCCAGGATTACCCATCTTTTGACCTTTGAGGATCCTAGAAGCCGTTACCGTTGAAAGGCCAAGTCCATCGCCAATAAACAGTATAACATTTTTAGCAACTTTATTGATCTGTTTCAACTTCAGAGCTTCATCTAAACTGTCTCTTGCCATTTTATTCCAGTCTGTGCTTCCTGTTGAAAACGTGAAAACAGAGATAAAGACAATGGCTCTCGAGTCAACTGTGACATATAAACTTCACGAGACTTCTAGTTTTGTTTGTTGCGAATCAGAGAGCAAGGAATGCCGGCTATCACGTTTGTTATATAATATATTATTAAGGTGAAGATAATTGCCTTTGGTATTTTCAATGGCACGTTCTGGAAGATGATTGCGATAGAATCTCTAAATTGATGTAAAAGGAAACATCATAATGAATAAACATTCATATGAATAGGTTAAATGTTTGTGGGATTTTTTATATTTCTGTATTCCATTTTTTACCGTCTGCAAGCTGTTTGCTTTATCGGGCTTTCATCTACATTTTGTAACTAGTTAAGTATATTTATTCATAGACCCTCCCCCTCAATCCCCCACCCACGCCCCACCCACGCCCCATCCTCTCCCCCGTCTAACTGATCAGATGTCGACTTTGGATTGATACGTTTATGTAATACATGTATATTGCTTACGATTGGGTGTCACCATTGTATTACTTGTGACTGATTACAAGCGTCAGTAAGGTAATGGGTAGTTCAATAGTGCTCACGCCTAACATTGACTGGATTATCGACATATTTACAACAGGCAAGGACATGTAGTGACGTTATCAAAATATGATAGGGCCATTATTTCTACTTTTTCACCCAACCTGTTTACATGATTCTGACAAAAATCTAACCTATATTTTAGATTTAGGAAGTTGCGCAGGAGAAACCAGCGAACGGAAAACGGAGGTAAGAGAAAAGGCTGACTTAGACCATTAAACCCTCAGAAAAAACAGTAAATTAATCATCTACACGACAACAAATAAATGTTAGTATAACTCATGTGTTCAAAACTCCCGTCTATAGGCGATATAGACCAAAACCATGAAGATGTCGTGAACCATAATCTAGATCTAGGCTAACGACCTATATTTTCTGCTTCAGTGAACATCAAATAAAAAATATTAATTTGACATACAAAGTTATGAAGTTAAGTAGGTCGATTGAGAAAGCCAAAAAAGTGAACATTTACCATAACATAACGTCATCTCGTCCAATGTGTACTCATCAGAGGTACTTAAAGAAAGAATGATAAACAACATGTCTGAAGTGTACCGAAACGTACATGTTTGTTGAAATACGATGAAAAGGAAAAGATGTCTATAAAACACTTAATAAAGTTTCAAATGTACAACTTTGGGCTATATATAGGGTTTTATATAACCGAACCAAAACTATATTCCATCTACAAAGTTACGACCACCTCGATGACTGATGCAGAGTTGAACAACCTGGTGACGTTAAATTCTCACATGGAAAACATGTCAGTCGATATAGAAAATCAAACGGGAAATGTTATACAATTGTAACCATGTATATAGAGTCAATACAACCAGACACATTAAGGATGCCTGAATCGCTATAAAGTTTAAAAATAATATCAATCCTTGAACAAAACATATTCGGAATTATTTATATGTATTTATAAAATAAAACCACTTACTATTAGGGAGTCCATGTAAACAGGCTACAATTGTCAACAGGAGGCATGTGGTCCTTAATAAAGTCATCCTCGCCCCGTCAGTGTAAGCTGCTAATATGATATTCTACATCTAGACGCGAGGTGTATGTAGAGCAGTGTTAAGGGTTAAACATTTGTCGTCGGTGTTCTGTATTAACCAGTTTACTTTGTCACACATGTACACGTTGGAGGGTGTATCTCAGGTAAAGCATGTATGATCGCACACACTTTTATTGTAATCCTAGGGGGTCTGGGTGTTGACGTAGCCTATACATAACAGTGTCATGGTAACACATTTAATACAAGTGGCCCAATGGGCCTGCATCGTTCACCTGGTATTAATCTCACAATTGTAACCTTAAAAGTGGACTAACAAACGTCATAGCCCTTCCTACCAGACTGCAACTTGCCAAATATCACCACCTTATGGCTTTTGTTTATTGAGAAGTTGACTTTTAAAGATTTATGCACTATGAACCAGATGTGACCATGAAAGTGTAACAAGGTCAATTCAGAAGAAGTCGTTTCAAGATTTCAACACATTTTATCCCTGTGACCTTGAAAGTCAAACATGGACATTTAAAGTTAAACAAACGTCATAGCCCTTCCTACCAGACTGCAACCTGCCAAATATCACCACCTTATGGCTTTTGTTTATTGAGAAGTTGACTTTTAAAGATGTATGCACTAGGAACCAGATGTGACCATGAAAGTGTGTCAAGGTCAATTCTGAAGAAGTCGTTTAAAGATTTCAACATATTTGACCCCTGTGACCTTGAATATGGGCAAACGTTATTAATTTGAACAAACTTCGCAGCCTTTCATGCCAACATCCTATTGGCCAAATATCATCATCCTGGACCTTTTGGTTATACAAAAGAAGTCGATTAAAGGTTTTTAAGATAGTTGACCCCTGTGACCTTGAATATGAGTGAAAGTTATTCATTTAAACAAACTTGGTAGCCCTTTATCCAAGCATGCTACTGGCCAAATATCATCACCCTGGGCCTTCTGGTTATTCAGAAGAAGCTGTTTAAAGATTTTACCATATTTGACCCCGTGACCTTGATAATGGGCAAAGGTCATTCATTTGAACACACTTGGTAGCCTGGGCCTCTTGGTTATTCAAAAGAAGCTGTTTAAGTAAACCGTTGACGACGGGCGACGGACGACGCACCATCGCATAAGCTCACTTGGCCTACGCTACTTGCACTGTTTTTGTATATGGCTTCCTATCTAATCTATCAAAAGGACTTCTAAAGATATTAAGTGGCAATAGGCACCATCAGTGGTATCATCAACATAAAGGTATGTTACAATCAAGAGAAATTGATTTGAGTGGTCATTGAAATGATAAACATTAAGAATGAAAAATTTAAAGCATGATAAAGATGACCGCGAATCTTATTTGTAGCTGTAGTGCTACGAAAAGCCGTTACATTCCCAAGTGTACAGGAGCCAATATTAGTCGGAAGGTTCTGGACTGTACAGCAGGCCTAGTATTGCATCAGAACAGAACCTCCTAAAGACCACTCAGTAAAAGGATAGGTAATATACAAAAAAAAAAAAACAGTATAAAGGTATTGAAAGACAAATATGTTTATATCAGGTTGCGCAACAATTGAAAAAGAAAAGCAAAGATAAAAGATAAGAATCTCATTTTATTTCAATTTGTTAGCAAGGATTATACAGAAACAAACACTAAATAACAAGCAAGTAGATATTCTTAAACATGTAAAGCTTATACATTATATTGATCATGTAATTGTGTACGGTAATTGAGAGGTGTGTTTACGCATAAATGGATGCCCTACTCTAATTGGTCATTATTGTCGAACATCTCCGTCTTAGTTCTGTTGTTTGTGCGGTGTGTGAAGACTGTCTCGTTGGTGATATCCCCAAGAGTTACAACCTTGTCCATACTGACGTTGTATTGATAAAGGTCACAAACGTATATAATCTAATATAAAACATGACTTCATGACCTCGGGATGTACTTCCCACGATTTACATGAAAACATCAGCATTCACTGGTGATAATGGGTATCCTATTGAGGTGCAGTGATGCATGAATTGAATGATACGAGGAGTAAGATCACTAGGGGACATCGATATTCTATTAATAGATAATTTAAACATCGTGACAAAGCGCATGTACACCGCAATATAAACAAGCCAGGAAAGTATGGCCTGGAAATCATTTCCTTTATCAGTGGATAGAAAGTTTTAGTTTCCGTGACATAGTTTGACGTGGAACTCTTCTTCGTTAATAGATGAAATAGTTTCGTGAACCTGCATGAAAGCCCAAAAAGTTATCTTTCATTTAAGGGGGGGGGGGGAGGTCATTGTTACTTAGATGTGGAGGATAATCAGTAGATAAAGCTTCTCAATGTTTCAATGGGTGTTTCCATACCTCAAATTACAAGTGATTATTCACATCACAAGGTGGGTGCCTCTAATATATGTTTTGGAAAACATTTGATATGAATACGTGGCTACATTCTCTTACATAAAAGTGTTCTGTTCCCCTTGAATATGTCATGACGAAATCGAAAGCTTTTTGTGCGCAATATGTGGCTGAAAAATATAGATTAGTTTGATTTTTATGTACATCAAAATAATTACGTAGCAGCATAACGATAAAATTAACCAGCTTTGAAGTAGATATCTGAAACCAATCAATTTCCAAATCTTGTGGCTTCCATTTTGTCAAGAAATATTATAGGGGTTCAGAAAACGTAGGAGACGTTAGCCCCTGGAATTTTGAGGAAGTACAATGTTTTACATTGAGCCCTTAATGGACGAATTGGCCTTTTGGCTGTTAATAATTGTGTTAAGATTTCAGCAGCTACATTCTAGGTACTATTTAAGGATTTACTCGAATATACTTTTTATGTTTGTTTGTTTGTTTGTTTGTTTATGTTTAACGGCCCATCGACGGCTGTGGTCACTTAGGGTCATGGTGATTTTTTTTGATTTTTTTTTAACAAACATGTGAGTAGGCAAGATAAAATCAGGTAAAAAGGTTCATTTTAGAATCATTCGCATTGTATGTGTAAATAATTAAAATAAAAAGGGAGTAAAAAATAAAAGAGATAAGAATAGATGATATGGACTATGTGATATATATAACGTCAAAAAGGGTAAGGCGGGTTAAAAGACATCAGAGTCTATAGAATAGATCAATGTCTTTTAAATAGTTAAATAATGCCTTCGAGTCCACGGAACTGAAAAGAGTTTTCATATCCGTGACTCGAAAGTAGTTATCGCAAATGTGTTTAAAATCGGAACATTCTATTAAAAAATGTTGCACTATAAATGGAGTGTCACATGCGTGGCATGAAGGTGGATTTTCTGGTTTTAAAAGGTACGAATGAGTAGGATATGTGTGCCCAGTACGGAGCCGAGCGAGGACAACTCCCTCTCTGCGATCTTTCCGGCTTGGAATAGATGTTTAAGTATCGGTTGTACTTTAAAAAGTTTGTTGCTGCCAATAATTTTGAATGGCTGTACGAATAATTGGTTTAAAATCTGTATATAGTAGTTTGATATTTGTTTGTTGGAGATTCAATGCATTCTTTGCCTTATTTTCAACAAATTCGTTGCCTTTAATTCCGACATCGCTCGGAATCCATAGTAAAGTTATTTTAGACTTTTTTAAGATACGAGATATTCGAAGAACAAGGTTTTGTACGAGTGTGTTTTAAGGATCTCGTAACTGTAAACTCTGTATGACAGATAGAGAGTCTAAACAAATGATTGCCTTTTTAATGCGGTGTTCATCGATATGGTCGAGGGTCAAATCAATGGCGCATGCTTCGGCAGAAGATATGGAGGCGCCGTCTGGTAGTCGAACTGAAGTGCAAGAATTAGCAGTACAGCAGGCTGCTGCCACTTCGTTACCTTCTTTGGGACCATCGGTGTAAAGTTGGGTATGAGAAGGGTAATTCGAAATGCATTCCCGAAAGGAGGATTTGTGTTCTTCGGGCATAACACTTGATTTCCCTTGCTCATGTAATGTAAAGTTAAAATCAGGTGTTTGAATGGTCCACATCAGATATGTTAAATTCAGCTGCTATGTCAGTCAACTTTATGTTGAGTTCATGCAGGAAATTTGAAATTCGGACCCCAAATGTTAGCAGAAGTTTTGGGTTTTGCGTAAAAAATGTTTTGGTATTTTGGGTTGAATACTTGGTCGAAAGCAGACTTTTTAGGGTTTGATTTTAATTGAGCTGCAAACTGTAATTGTTTTCCCTTCTGTCATTAAGGGATGGTTCATTCGCTTCCACGTCCAGGCTTTTTACAGGTGTTGTTCGAAAAGCTCTAAGGGCTACGCTACAATGGATAGACGTAGCCCTTGGTTATGGATTGGGTCTAGCATCTGCAGGTAAGAACTCCGCGCCGACCCGCATACAATATAACCATAATCTAGTTTTGTTCGAATAAGTGATCTGCAGAAGCATTTCACGGTCCGCTCCCCAAACAGTATGAGAAAGGACTCGTATAATGTTTAACGCCTTGGAACACTTATCCTCAGATACTTTATATGTGGTATGAAAGTGAGTTTCGAATCAAAAATGAGGCCGAGAAATTTGTCTGTTCAACAACAGGAATTCTAGTGCCATCTAGTGTAAGTTTTGGTTATGTTATTTTGTGTTATAGCTCCATAAAATAAAAAAAATTATTCATGTTAATCCTTATAATTTAATCTACTATACACAATCCCTTTGGAAATCAACTTTTATTGATGGACTCTTTTCTCTTAGAAATTATAACGCCGTTGTATCAGCAAATCAAAAGCAACGTTACAAACGGCGACGTCATTTTTTACGTTATGGGTTGATAACATAACTTTTTAGGCCAATGAAAAGGTTTTTACACGCATGATTAAGTTATTGTACGATAGACTACTATTTTTACTTGTTTAGCTACACTTAAGACATTTTCATCCTTTTTACTTTTATCATTGCTTAGGTTTAATGGCCAAAATGGCTATATGATCAATGTATGTTCACTTTGGTTTTTCTGCTTAGAGTTGAGCACATTACAGCACATTTGAATGAACAAGAACAACCGGTATGACCCCGGAAGTGACCCGCGATTTGTATCATGGACAGAAATATAGCATATAGAAACTAGCGTTAGTTTTAATGATTTTTCGCTTATCATTAACACTATATTTGGATGGGGTTAGCATTATTTTAAATAACGATATCATAGAGGACCAAACAAATACAACAATATACATACAACCCACATTTCATCGTATGTCACGAAATATACAGTTATATCACGAGTAGCTCAATCATACAGATCGTAATGAACAACACCATATTTACAGACAGTGTGTAACCTCCGTTGGAATTGCGATCATCCGGGCGCTCACAGTCGTCTTTGAAATCACCGACACACGCGGCATACTGCATCACGTGAGCTATGTAATGTTGTTCCTGGACGCCATGCAGTAAATGCGCCATAGGACCACGTGCATATATCCCCACATCTTCTGCAGAATGGGTCTCGTATGCGGTAGGCACAGCAGATTCTTGTTTGAAATTGTCTTCAGCTATAAATCATGAAAATAAAAAAAATAACGCATCACATCGACAATACATGAGGCCAAAACCTACTCAAATTTGATTAAAAGGTCATAACAAGGACTTACGTGACAGTTCAACAAAAGATAAGAAAGTGTTAAAACCCATCAAATATCGGAGACAAATCAAGAGCTCTGGAGGGCAAAAGTTCCTGCATCACATATGGCACTTTTAATAATGTTTCCCGCCGAATCCGAGTTTGTTGGTTGCTTGTGGTATAGGTAGCATTGAATAGGCCTAGGCCTATTATTATTTAAGGGGTTGCTAATTTTTGGGCATGATGTGATGACTTGATCTCAACCATACAATTAATTAGTTTCTCTGGTCGAAAACGCTGTCTAAGTAGTTTATGTTTCAACAAAACGCATCTGTTAGGAAAATCCTGATACTTAAAAATAGGTAAAGGATAGTGAATCAACTGTGACGGGTAAACTCCATCAACAGGAGAGTCGGGAACAGTATAGTACTACTAAAGAAAGGAAATAAACCACCGATAAATGACACTCGTCTCGTTCGACATATATGTTGATAGCAAAGTGACCAATTTTGTCATAGTGTAGGCAAATCTAAAGTTAAGTAAATGTTAAAGATATGAAGAGGGTTTGAAGCATTTAAGTTCCTTTTCTGGAGGATCAATAAACTACCAATAATTCTTGTATTTCATGTTATTCGAAGAGAAAGCATCATCAATTTTTGAAGGTGTTCAAAATGTTCAATCAAATTTCTAAAAGTCTACATTTAAGTGATACTACCTCTTGCATAAACTGTATCACACTTTGTTTGGAATAATTTATTTTTATTTTTTTATAAACAATAGCTATTTGAATTAGTTATGTAGTGACAATCTCAAATCATCTATTTAATCGGAGAAATGTTCTTTCCTTTGAAATGGAGTCTTTTTCAATGTTTAACATTGTTAAATATTTGCATTGTACCAGCGGAAAATTATTGGATGATAAGTTTCTCATAAGGTTCTTCTGGGGTGGCAGGAGTAGGACCTTTCCTGTTACGGGTGACCTTGATTAGATAATGTGAATAGATACGAAGGACATAGTCAGAAAGGGTCGTGTAAACTGTTATGAATGGCCTGGTCAGACGTAGGTGTTGTAGACTATAACGAAGGATCCAGTAAGTACCAATTACTAATAGTGATGTAGACAGACTTACTGGTGTCGATCCCTGTATAGTTGGTCCTGTCCTGAAACGGCCGCCGTCCTGGGCCGTTGCCGTACACAACTGTGGTGTAGGGGAGACCATCAAGAGGAGGTTCGTCCCAGTACGGTATTGTTATACCTACAGAACAGTTCGTCATATCATTAATGATCATGTTATATTGTTTGTACTAGCATTAGAACACAACTTAAAAAGCAGCAAGTCGTTATAAAGTGTTGCTATAGGTTGTATTTGAATACTTCAATGCTTTTTTAATGTTTTGAACAGAAGCTTAATCCGTATGACATATTATTAAAAATATACAGCAACATAACATGAATCAAGAATGAAATATAGAATGTATCGTTAACTAACTATTTAAGTTGTATACCATACGGATGTCATTATCCATTTATGTATTATACACCGAGGAAATCATTGCCAATTTAAGTGTTATACCATACGGATGTCATTATCCCTATATGTATTATATACCGAGGAAATCCTTGCCAATTTAAGTATATACCATTCGGATGTCATTATCCATATGTGTATTATACACCGAGGAAATCATTGCCAATTTAAGTATCATACCATACGGATATTATTATCCCTATATGTATTATATACCGAGGTAATCATTGCCAAACTAAGTATTATACCATAGGGATGTCATTATCCATATATGTATTATATACCGAGGAAATCATTGGCAATTAAGGTTTCATACCATACGGATGTCATTATCCATATATAAGTATTATATACCGAGGAAATCATTACCAATTTAAGTATTATACCATACGGATGTCATTATCCCTATATGTATTATATGCAGAGGAAATCATTGCCAATTTAAAGATTATACCATACGGATGTCATTATCCCTATATGTATTATATACCGAGGAAATCATTGCCAATTTAAGTATTATACCATACGGATGTCATTATCCCCATATGTATTATATACCGAGGAAATCATTGCCAATTTAAGTATTATACCATACGGATGTCATTATCCCTATATGTATTATATACCGAGGAAATCATTGCCAATTAAAGTATTATACCATACGGATGTAATTATCCCTATATGTATTATATACCGAGGAAATCATTGCCAATTTAAGTATTATACCATACGGATGTCATTATCCCTATATGTTTTATATACCGAGAATGTCATTGCCCCTATATGAGTATCCGGCGATGTTGAATGGATGGGAGTGGTCGGCCGTGACGATAATTAGGGTATCTTCTTCAGAGGTCAGACGTACAGCCTCGCTCACTGCTTCCTCAAACATCAACGTCTCTGTCAGAGCACGTTTAGCTTCATTGTCATGATGGGCGTGGTCAATGCGAGCGCCTGTAAACATGTAAACGGCGATAGCATGTTGTATATATATTGAAAAATTACAAAAGAAAATGAAACCATTGGTCATACAACGATTAGGACAAAGATAATTTAATTTTCCAAATAAAGAGTAACTGGTATGATTGTTTGCTTTGTTACGTAAGCTTCGTTTCCAAGAGGACATTTAATGATGACTTTTTGTGTTCTAAATCTAACTCACCTTCTACCATAAGAAAATAACCCTGTTTATTTTTCTGCAGTATATGGATGGCTTTGCTAGTCATTTCTGCCAGGGATGGATCACCTTCTCCAGACTTATCCCTGTCGTTTTCGTAAGGAATATGACTTGTGTCGAATAGACCTAAATTGTAAGGGAAACAAAGAGAACATGTCAGTATGATTTACAGGTGGAGTCTTAAACCTTAAATGCTCTGTTGTTTTACTGTGTGCTGTATTGTTTAAAGAACATTGTTATACAATTCATCAGTATATATTTCAATATTGAAATAAAACATCTCATCGTCAACCCTTATCGATGATACG
Organism: Mizuhopecten yessoensis; assembly: GCF_002113885.1. Classification (NCBI taxonomy): domain Eukaryota; kingdom Metazoa; phylum Mollusca; class Bivalvia; order Pectinida; family Pectinidae; genus Mizuhopecten; species Mizuhopecten yessoensis. The sequence continues at coordinate 70,601 of NW_018408631.1, forward strand.
GTTTATGAAAGCATACCTAGGAGATAATCAGTATCTGTGGGATCTACGGCGTCAAACTGATCCTTCTTCCACACATAGCTGTGACGTCGGTCTTTAGAACTCTGGATCTGCTTCCAGATCTGAAATCAAACGCTTACAAAGTAAACAATCTATGATAGCAATTGATATTTCATAAAATTACTGCTTATTGTTTGGTAAGCGAATACAAACACTTTACACATAAATAACCTGCGGTTTTAAATCAAGAAAGGAAATAAAGATAAAAGATCAATATACAGTGAATTGTTTTGGAAATATTCATAAAAGAAATACTACTGCAAGCAAGTAGAGTGAAATCTGTCAGATCATCGAGTTCCTTATTTAGCAAAAGTATTTAATTGATGCCTTGGGACAGAAAACTATTAATTTGAACGTGTTATCAACTATAGCATTGATGATTTAGTGACGTGGTTCACTACGATAGACATGATTTTTGCCCCAATGACGCTTTTTCCTTAAAGTATACTGAACATGGATTACGCATGTCAATAATCCCGAAGGTATTCTGACATAAACTAATTAAGTCATATCAACAGAAAAAGACTTTATAGTCCTATAACGTTCTTTAGTTAAGTCTCAACTATCTATACAATCTAAGCAATTACGGCAGAATATATTTGACCATAGAAAACTAATATGGTTTCAAAGCTAATTGGGAAGTAGTTTTACTAGGTCATAGGTCACTAGGGAATAGTTTTGGGGAAGTTTCCTCGCAAAGGGGGTAGAAATTANTTGGTCGTCTACCAGCAAACTAATTAGGTACAAAACATCTGTAACCATGCCGAACTCATTAAAAATCTTTTAAGCATGCCTTTAACCAATTAGTGGACCACGCCAAAGATGAAGTATCCAAATAATGGTAGAGTATATTATGGAATTTATTATAGAAAATTTGGAACAAGAACATTTCGCTTTTAGAGTTTCATCGATTTTCGGCAAATGGAGTGCAGACAGCATTCCGACCTGTACTTTTTACTGTGACCTAAAGAGAACGACGCTATTCTTACTCATTATTATAACGCAGACTTTTTTACTTTCTTATTTGACAATATGGCTGATTCTGTAGAGCATATATTTGAATCTAATATTCCTCATTTTTTGTTAGATTAAATCCTCTTTTAAATGCAATTAAATGTTTCCTTGTTAGAACTTGTGATAACTATTGAAAGAAATACCCTAGTGTTTTGTTTTGTGTGATATTAACGTACAGCATAAGTTGTAGAGTTGTCATAATTAACGCATTTTCCTTGTGATCACAGTAAAAGCAATAGGTAGGGCACGTAAACCATGTACAAACCTCTGTCAAATCATGTCCGTCCTTCCTGTGTGTCCAGCCAACTGTCTGTGTCTCTGGGTCCACTTGTCTGTCCGGCAGGAACGGACCCCTACCACCGCCCAACACAACCTAGCAACAGAAAACAACAAATACTCCAATGACGTAACATATTGTTACTAAAACAGAAATTGGGTTTATTTATGATTATAGATTTTTTTGTTTGTTTGGGTTTAACGGCCCATCGACGGCTGTGGTCATTTAGGGCCATGGTGATTTATTTATTTATTTTATTTTTTAAACAAACATGTGAGTAGCGAAAATAAAATCAAATAAAAAAAATCATTTTAAAAGCATTCGCATTGTATGTGTATATAGTTAAAATAAAAAAGGGGGTTAAAATAATAAAAGAGATAACGAATAGATTATATGGACTATGTGATATATATAGCGTCAAAAAAGGGTAAGGTTGGTTAAAAGACATCATAGTCCATAAAATAGCCCGATGTCTTTCAAAAAGTTAAATAATGCCTTCGAGTCAACGGAACTGAAAAGAGTAGATAATTCATTAATCATCTGCTTGGAATTTTAAATGATGTTTGTGGAAGTAAGTTGAATCAGTATTTTATTTTAATATTGACGATAATTATTTTTCTGTTGGTATTAGTATTTGCCAGAGACTGTAGACCAGTGTCAATGTTGGAGTATACATTTTGATGTACGATTTCCATATATTCTATTGTAAGGTTTTTAAAACTTTATTACGAAGCCCTCTCAGGTGTATTCCTAACGAGTTATTGCCATATGAAATGTAATCGTATGATATAATTGTTGGACGACACTTCACCACCAACACACATAACCAAACACCTGACAAGTGTACAGGCGTACAGTCCTATCACTGGGGACTCGGACCAACAACGAACCTGTATGTCGTTATTGTCATATACCAGCTGGTAGGCTATATCCTTACAGCCTCCTGTGATTGTCGTCATCAGGGCGTCACTCTCCCAGTCCCGGGACGCACTGTGGGCGTACGCGGCGGCGGGCGTGGCGTGGGTCACCCGTGAGGTAGTTACGAGTCCAGTGCTTCTTCCTACCATAACAAAATAAACGTTATGTGTAACATAGAGATGTTTGAGTTAATATGTTTCGTTCTGATTATACCCCTCGCAAAGATGAATTTGTTGTCTGAAGCACACATTTATGAAAACAGGTATTCGTGAGATTGAGTACTTTACATTATAGCAGACAATACTGTCACATACGGTAGTTGTAATCAGTTCTAGTAACTTACGGATTCTAGTCGGCGGTGTTAGTATCACTCACTAGTCCGAATCACTGTAACACTTGTTACCTATGATTTATCGAAACAAAACTAAGCTTGTAAAAGATAATAAAATGGTCCGTTTTGTTTACCGACTTTCAGCTTTTCTAGTTGTACACACATAGCACTACCAATTAACTAATAAAAAAGCAAATTTTATACTTTAACCTTTTTATATCACATTTCATGGGTACTCTTCTTTTATATTGCATTTCCAAATCCTTACCGGCAGCTATAAAATATTTCAATATTGACGTCACTTCCTGCCCGGCGACCGCACCACAGTTTTCCTTTGGAACTGTTTCCTTGACACCAAGCACGCCGTTGTTAGTCTTAACACCACACATCAGGGCAGTGGCCGTGGCCGCCGAGTCTGGAGTTTGTCGGTCAACAGAGTAAACCTGTAACATATCCGGCACAAACAGTTTAGTAAACCTGAAACATATCCGGCACAAACCGGTCAGTAATCCTGTAACATATCGGGAACAAACATTTTAGTAAACCTGAAACATATCCGGCACAAACAGTTCAGTAAACCTGA
>NW_018408632.1:0-812 GCF_002113885.1 Mizuhopecten yessoensis
CCTCAGTGGCATTCTAGTTACACTTCAGAATATTAGGTAGATCAGTCTATTTGTGTTATCACTATATGGGTAACATTTGCTGTTGTAGAAGAATCATAGTGTATATTTTTGATTTATGTCATTACATCTTGGAGAGTTCAGGACCAGAGTTGTTTTATTTTTATAACGCGAGGACGCGTTGTTCTCGGAGGCGTGGGTAATGGGATGAATGTACATATCGTAATCCTACCTTCGCTGATTTAGCATATTATTCAGGTTAGATACGTTGATCTGTTGGCGTTAATCATTTGTGTTATGTCTCCGTAATTCGAACGCTTATAAGACAGATAGTTTTCGGGGTACAATCAAAACGTACAGGTGATTATACCTCACTCACCGCTAGGTGTCACTAGGATAGCAAGAGGGTATAAATAGGCAGAATCCAGCGACAATAAGCCAGTTCTTTTCTGATCTCGGCGTGTGTACAGCAGATAACAGATCGCAAGTACCTAATATATGCGAGACCGGCTTTGTGTTGGAAAGATAGAAGTGACTGAGTAAGTCTTGCCTTGATCCACACACTGCCTGGAAGATATATTAAATAAACGATTGAGTGCTGTAGCGGGATACTGTTAGACAGAAGGTGTCACGGGCATAGGCTGTGCAGTGCTAGTCGTGACTAGGTATACTCGTTGGTGCTAGTCGTGACTAGGGGTAGTCGCAATCAGGCTAGTCGTGACTAGGTATAGTCGTTGGTGCTAGTCGTGACTAGGGGTAGTCGCGACCAGGCTAGTCGTGACTAGGTATAGTCGTTAGAGCTAGTCGTGACTAGG
>NW_018408632.1:1377-4200 GCF_002113885.1 Mizuhopecten yessoensis
CTTCTTCTTTCGGGTGGACGGGGGCCTCTAATGAACTACTGATGCCATTTCAAAGAATTTAGTCATTAGTTTTGTTTATCAATCAACGATTTCAAAATACTTGGCCATTCAGAAAATTTTGATTTCGAAAAGCTTTCAGATACGAACTTATATCGGTGTAATTGAATATATCGTATTTACCTTTGTTGGCGTAGCTTTTCTTGCATAGCCTACAAATGACAGTTGTCATTTCTAAATTTGATTTTATGGCAGGTCCCACCGAACCTTCTTTTTTTCGGAAAATGAACTATTTCCATACGGCTGATTTAACTGTCCCTGCATGGAAAGGGATACAATTGCAAATCATCGTCGTTACTAACAGCAGCGGTGGCTGCCATTTTTAATCATGACCATGAGGCGACAGCGAGAGTGATCTCCCTTCCCATAGTTCCGCCGTATTAATAACTGTGAAGGATATTTTCAAACTATTGATAGTGACAAGTTTGTCGCCGACGTCACACATGAGCGATAGTTTGTGATTATTAGCGACAATCGTCCTAACACTAATTTTATGTACTTCGGTTACGATATATATACGATTTCATAAAGTCATTTTATGTTTCTTATTCACTTGAGTACATTATACAATTGGTCTGATAATTGAATTAAAAACTAACTTTGAAATTGTATTTATACTTTTCACTGTGGTCAAACAGCACTGTATAGGTTCTGGAAATAGCGATCGCCGAAGTGAGGCAGATTTTTGAAGACCATGGCATGCTTGTGATCATGGACATGTTTTCGGTATACTGTATCATCATTATGAGGGTGGATGCAAAACAATAAGTTCATTAATAGATAAACCTGCGTTACGAACTTGAAATATTCCAGAAATAAAACTAAAAAGCACATTAAAATATATAGAATCACAGATTATGTCAATTATTCAATTACAGATCTCATTCGACACATGGTTTATGTATTTTTTCTTAATTCAATGATTTATAAATTCAAAACACACATTAACGAAAGCATTTGTGTTTTTAAACATAAAATGAACAATGATTGTAAATAGCACCTTTTTGACATGCTAGTGAATGGATAATAGCGACCAGACTGTATGTTAATAGCGCCTGAGGCTTTATATTACTGTATGGTTTATTTCATTGCATTATTACATTTTGCCTGTTGGTGGAATAAATGGTTTTTCTCACACAGATAATTTTGAGTAAAGTTACTGCCAAAAACAGCTTTATAGAGTTTAGTAAAATAATTGAACCTTGCATGCAAGACCACCGAAACGTTGGAAGACAGTTACACAAACGAAGAATTTTCATTTAGTTCCAGAAGAGATTAGTCTCCTATGTAAATGTAGTATTATACCAAATGATGAAAACTGCAGCGTGAGGGTACAAAGAGTTTATCTACTTTTATATTCCCTGTTAAGAAAAATATCAAAAAAGTTATGAACACAACCGGGACCTGATAATTTGTTACAGCTATACTTAGACCTAAACTAAGGTGTTCAGAGTAATTTTATATGTTTTAGGGGTTTAGATCGACTTTCAGTAAATATGCCGTTCGAACCCTAGTTTGGCCGTTACCTTTTCTTGTTCTTCTGCCGAAAATTGGCAATCTTGCCAACGCTTGTTTCATGTAGTAGGAGTACACTTAGCAAAGGAATACCCAAAACTGGGTTGTAAATAGTTGTGTTATTAGGGGGCAGGGTTTTTGAGGAGGGAGAAGGAATGCAGTGAAACTGGACTGGATCGATCGTCGGCGACCATATAGCTCAATTGGTTGAGCATCTGTCTAGAGTTCGGAGGGTTCCGGGTTCAAGTCCCAGTCTGGCTGTTACATTTCCTCTTTTACCCATGGAAGGTTTATAGGGTTTGGTGTGTCTTCGGTGTCGAAGACTTTTTTGAAGGACTGAGGAAGTAGCGGAACTGGACCATGTAGCTCAATTGGTAAGAGTGTCGGTCCAGAGTTCGGAGGGTTCCAGGTTCGAACCCCAGTCTGGCCGTTGCATTTATCTTTCTACTGTTACACATCTAATAAACGTGAGTGCAAAAAAAATACATCATATAAAAATAATGAGGAAAACTATAATGGAAATTACTTTAAAGGAGAATGTTACTTTTGACATGTTAGAAAGAAAATCATCATCTTTCTAGTTATGCTAACTTTCTGTAAACGGAATTGCTATGTTTTTGATGGTCAAGCGTGTAAAACTCCGACAGCTTCAAATGATATACATACTAGCCAAGCCAAACTCTTATTATATTGTTGTACTATAGGAATTTATTGAAATATCAATTTGAGCCGGACAGGTTCGGCCCATGCAACACTTAAAAATTCGTAAAATTGGCAGGAAAATCTGCCGTTGCATGTTTTATGACAATGTAATTAAGCTGATTTCAAGGGGGGCCTAACTTACCCGAATGCCTGTCCGAACTTACCCCATGGGGGAGCTCGTTCGGCCATCCGATCTTCTGACAGGAAAAGTTAGATAATTCTTCAAAAACAGACATGCTGCCCTACTTCCCAGAACAGACTTAAATAAAAGGGGCCGAATTTGCCCAGGTCTCCCCCTAATTGTTATGACGGTCTAAAATCTCATTGAGCTTGTGCTCTTATAATTATCTCATTCTGAAAGCAGTATTATCTCATTCTGAATCATTAAAGGGGCTGGTCGGGGGAAAAAATACAGATAAATGGGTCTAAATGCGTTCTCTGGCCTTCCAAAAGTTATACCACAGCAATATGATGGTCGAGTTCTGCTTGCAATGTCCAGTTTTGACCACTGAAATCTCGGGGAAGCCCTGCGTAAATTTAGCGCAGATC
>NW_018408632.1:5319-9191 GCF_002113885.1 Mizuhopecten yessoensis
TTTATTTTTCTTGTTAAAATCTTTAATGGTATTGGTAACAGGATGGAACTTTTGTAAATATGTGTGGTATTTTTTAGTTATACCTAGGCTACCAAAACAACAATTTTTAGGAAATAACACTTTAAATGTTTATTAAAATTCATTTGATGTGTTTATACTGTAAATGAAAAAAAATGCAGTAACAGCACAGGACTTTGTTTCGAGTTTTCCTTTTCCAAAAAATGTGACAATTTCTGATAATGACTCATTACAGTCATCGTTGTAATTGACCCTACAATCATTGTAATAAATGCTCAGGTAATATGCTAGTCGTGCGTGTAGTGATGTCTCCTCAAGCTGGGGATTACCGTGGCTATTTTTAGACGTAAACAAATTATCACAAATGAGAGATTACCACAAACACTGAACAGGCTTCACACACCTGAAACGTAGAAACAAAAAATAACGAAAGTAAATATTGAAGAAACGCGAACTGTTCCGCAACGTCAACAAACATGTATAGGCCTACGGGATTTTGCTAGAGATTTTAAACGCTTGGTCATATCTTACATGCATGATTGTGATCATAGCCATAACGTAGAATATCGTAAAATGGTAAAAATTACTGGCACTAGTCAAAATTCCATCCAACTCACCGCTACAAGTTGAACCGGATAAGCGGCTAGAACATTTCTTCGTATTTAACGCATACGCAACAAACTCTTATCTCAATTCTAGCCTAGAGGGGGTACCCAAATTGGCGCTGGACTACGGGGAAATCGGATCTTCTGGAAAATTCCACGAAACCCCAGAAATACACCCCATTTTCAAAACCCTCTCAGGGCCGTTCTTTGAAGGATATCGAAAAACCAAATATATCGTTTTCTTCAGAATAACTTGGACTACTCATGTTTGGAGTTTCAGTTCGTCAGTTTTAAGTGTTAATTCTCCAGGGTGAATTATACAGCTACTAATGGTCAAAATGCCGATTTTGGCGTGTTTTACACCAAATATCTCCATAACTAGATTTTCACAAGATATAACAGATACACAAGGAGGTAGATCGCGCTGAGTTCTACAAACTTGGAAAGTTTCAGCAAAAGTTATGGAGCGGTTTTTTTCGTACTCAAATCGCTGTTATATGCGGCAAATTAGCTACATTTAGCCATGTTAACATTTCGTTCAGAGGAACGATAACAGAGTTATCGCCCCTCTAACACTTCATTCCATACTAGAGGGGCGACACCTGAAGGGGTGTCACAGATGGAATGAAGTGTAGAGGGCAATAACTCTGTTTAAACACGGGTAAAAAAAGCTATTAAACATGACATTGAAGAATTTTTTTGAGTGTTTTAACAAATTTGACCCCTTTGACCTTGAATAAAGGTCAAGGACGTTCCCTTTTGCAAAATTTGTATGGTATAATGCTACTGTAAAGGCAAAGAAAAAGAAAAGGACAAAATTTACCTTCAGACCAGGTGAACTAACAAGAGTAGCGTAGGGCGGAACTATATACGCCAGTCGAATGTCATATAGTGTTATATATTAACTTGCATTAAAATAAGATTTGCATCACCTTAAGAGTGGCTAGCTAGCTATATATAGCATGCTATAAATCTCTCCTTTCACTGCAAAGTCAACTTCCGATTTTCTTTAATTTTCTAAAAGTTTGAGGAAAACAAGTAATCAAAAGATTAGTCTCCAACTCATTATATTAACACAACTTGATATCATGATTATGAAGCCTACCAAGTTTCGAAGAAATCGATAGAAAAATAGATCTACGGACAAGATTCAAGTACTAGAAATAAACAAAGGGCAACAACTTCTGCAAAAATAGTCGAATCAAATTTTTGTTCAAAGAAACATAACTATATATCATGACTATAACGATTTCCAAGTTTCAAAGAAATCGGTCGAAAAATGTAGGAGGAGATCGCTGGATAAAAATCAAATACTGAAATAAACAAAGGACAATAACTTTGTAAAAATTGTCAAATCAAAATTCTTTTCAGGGAAACACAACAACATGTCATGATAGTAAAACCTAACAAGTTTCAAAGAAATCGATCAAAAATTGTAGGAGGAGATCTCCAGACAAAATATCAAATACTGAAATAAACAAAGGTCAATAACTATTTGCAAAAATATTCAAATCAAAATTCTTTTAAGGAAAACACAACTTCATATCATGATTATAAATTAATGTATACCAAGTTTCAAAGAGATCAGTCAATTAATGTAGGAGGAGACGGTCAATGCCGGTCGGACGATAATACTCCCGTCAAATTTGACCAGCGTATAAAAAAGGGATCACATATCAGTGGACAGTTTCTTATGATCATTGCTACATATCTGTATTACCAGGGTGGAAACAGATGACTGTGATGTCATATGCATGACATTTTGAAATCTTAGATGTTATGTCGCTGTTTATCTATTTGAGAATTAGTGTCTGTTGCTAAAAACAAATATAAGCTGAAGTTTGGATAGGATTTCTGTTGTTCATTATCACTGTGTAGGACTGACACCGGATATAGCTAGTACCGAAGCGGGCATGGACGCTAGGCGCAGACAAACCACAGGATGTTTTCCGATATTTCTGGTATTTTCTAGTACGTAGAGACAAGTAAAGGAGCACAACAGTTATACAATAAACAATGATGTATGTGATGCAGATGATTTGTAAACTATTTCATGCGATCTGAAGATATTGGTAAGAAATGACTACAAAACACAGGTACAAAATCATTTTAAAAAAAGAAGAGGAGAAAACTATTAAAGTATGACATAAACAATGATAAAACGGACGTTACTGGCATATGTAGATGATACCGGGATAAACATATAATGGTCATATGTATAAATGTAGTCATTACGATGTAATTGACTTAAATGGTTCTTCGTCTGTGTACGGCAAATAGTTGTTGATACATTTTCAAGCGTACAGCAGCAAGTATGTTAACAGTACGGCAAATAGCTATACAATCATAACAATGTTTAGAGTGAGCATTTGTACTAGCTATGTTTTTTGTTTCATTTTGTTCCATTGAAAAAAAAAATCTCATATTAAAAAATATCCCAAAAATTCTGACGAAACTAACGTAAGGTATGGGTAATTGTTCAGAAATTATTTGGTTATGCAATAGCGATGCTGTAGAAAAAAAAACAATCAATGCCTCATTACATTTTTAGGCAGAGGGACGGGGATCCTTAACAAAATGTATAACATTTAGGCAAGGTGTTCACTTAAATTCTGTATACTATATGAACTATTCGCCGTACACCAGTTATTTAAAACATTCCTATTGGCCGTACAATGTATTGCTATTCGCCGTACACTTCACCAATATTAGTTATATCAATATCTAAAGAAAGAAGCATAATATAGAGCGACTCCTTGCATTATCATGACTATATAACTATAAGAAATCATCTTAGCATATAATATATATAATCTACTGGCAAATATCAAGTCAAGACAATATTTGCTGTTGTGAATGAAGATTTAGCGGTACTAGGCAGACTGTTTTGTAAATAATGTGCAACTATACAGGCACGACTACTACACGTACTGCTTCTACCGTAACAGCTACTTCTACAGCCAGGACTACTTTACCTGCTGCGTCTCCCGTAACAGCTACTTCTACATCCACGACTCCTACACCTACTGCGTCGACCGTAACAGATACTTCTACAGCCATGACTCCTATACCTACTGCGTCTACTGTAACAGCTACTTCTACAGCCAGGACTACTATACCTACTGCGTCTACCGTAACAGCTACTTCTACAGCCACGACTACTACACCTACTGCGTCGACCGTAACAGCTACTTCTACAGCCATGACTACTATACCTACTGCGTCTACCGTAACAGCTACTTCTACAGC
>NW_018408632.1:11596-11669 GCF_002113885.1 Mizuhopecten yessoensis
TACAGCTACTTCTACAGCCACGACTACCACACGTACTGCTTCTATCGTAACAGCTCCTTCTACAGCCACGACT
>NW_018408632.1:11843-66827 GCF_002113885.1 Mizuhopecten yessoensis
ACTGCTTCTCTGCCCAAGAAACCTCGGAAAAGTGGCTTCCTTTCTGAAGAGGATGAGGACAAGATGAAAGAATGACTCCAGGAGAATAGATTTATCTACGACATGAAAGCAAAGCAGTATAAGGATAAATCAGGAAAAACTACAGCTTGGCAGGCACAGGCCGACTATTTAGGATTTGAAGGTAAGCTGAAATTTATTTTAAATTGCTTGCTTTTTGTGTTAATTCCATTTCAGAGATAGTTAGTTATTATGAGATTTAGTGTTGATATTTTGTTTCATGTTAGATAGATGTAAAATGTAAAATGTGCAGATAGTGATGAGATGTTATTGCATTTAAAATGTGTAGATAGTTACGAGATTTAGTTATGAGATTTAGTTATGAGATTTGGTAATGAGATTAACTTATGAAATTTAGTTATGAGATTTGGTAATGAGATTTAGTTATGAGATTAATGAGCATTTATATATTTCGTATAATGAGATTGGTTTTCTTTTCTGTATTTTCAGTTAGATGTTTGTTGACCTGGTACGACAGTGTACGTACGTGGTATGGTTGCCCGATCCTCTGGATCAGGAGCCGAACTGACTGACCGTGAGAAGAGGATATTGGATAACATTAAATTTCTCAAGCCATACATCCACCGTGTGATGAAGAAGACGCCTGTTAGTGTAAGTATTATGCAAATAACTGAATGTATTTATTCAATGTTTATCCAAGCTGAAAATGTAAAAATATTTTAAGTTTGGATAAATTTTCATCTTGGATAAATTTTAAATACTATTTGATATTTAAAATTTTACATATACATATGTATGTGCGGATTGGTCGAGTGGTTAACACTCCGGTCTTCCAAGCAGGCGACCGGGGTTCGATCCCCGAAGTTGTCGTACGCATGGAATAATCAGAGAAAGTGTTTTTCTCCTGCCCACACAACTCCAACAACCCAGGTGGAGTTTAAAATGGTTTAGGGTGGATGTTGCGGTTTCTGTGCTGTAGCATTCAAGTGAGGTGGCACTATAAATGGTACCGTTGGAATTACGGTCCCACTACAAACAGAACACAATACAACTCCAACACACCACACAGGCATACAGGGAGATATTAGCCAGGTGGTAAAGGACTAGTAGTTAGCACCTGATAAGGCAGCTCCTGCGAATTCCTCAATATTGTTTTTATTAATATATATGCTAATTGTATTGACTGTATAAAATTGTATATCTATGTATTGTAAAGCGCTTTAGAGTGGCTTATGTTAGGTAGATGGGGCGCTATATCAAATGTTGTATATTTATTTATGTGTAATAAAAATTCATTAATTTCAGATTTATTGTGTTTAATAATTCAATTACTTATCATGTTTGTTTCTGTATTTTCAGCTTAAGGGAAAAATTACTGCTGCTGCTGCTGAGACTGTAGACGACGCTGCGTCCTCCATTGCAGATGAGGAATCAACGCAGGACATGCAGCAGAGGCATGACGAGGACATTGCCGACATCACAGTCTGCTGTACCGCATTGCAAACGGCATTGTCTGGACTCAGTCGTATCGTGTTCTGTAATTGTCGGGACTCTGACGTGGGTATTATTGCCGAATTTCGTATTAATTACGGAACTGTTCCGGGACGGATTCGGCAAAGACGGTTCGCATTCGGCAAGATCTGGACGCAATCTGGACTCAATCGGCAAGAAACGGCAATGACAGTTCCTCCAGATCATGCCCGTTCCACAGGACACTGTCCAGACACCGTCCAGACAACACAGGATATTGTTACGATTTTGATCCGATACAGCAAAATCTGTCACGATTGTAATCCGACTAGACAAAATCGGCTGAGTTTCCCGAATGTTACGGGACGCACCTAACTGTCGGGAGTGCTTGCCCGACCTCTCCGGACCATTCCCGATCCGTAGGACTCTGTTACGAACGTATACGACTGCGTTCAGCCAATGATAGGACATTCCAGATCATTGAGTATAGTAATCCGACTTTTTCGCTTTTCGTGTCGTAGCGCTGTCTGATCTCAAACGGGAGCCATAACCGGCACTGTGTGGACGCCGCATTAAGAAAATAGTGACCTCTCGAATTTATCCACGTGATCGCGATGAGAAAATTGTTTACACGACAAACCCTGAACACACTTAAAAATTCTTACGTGTCTGAAATGACAAATAAATATGTAAGACTTTGTTTTGTTATATTCAAGTCGAAAGTCCTTACAAATGAGACGTCAGAAACACAAAACAGCTAAATCAGAACATTGTATATAATATTCAAACACAACAGGTTTCTTCATCAAAATAGGGAATTCATAATTGAGATGACGTTAACTTTCATCATATGACTTGACAGTTATGTTATTCACACATTTACATCTGTGGTTACATGTATTATTAGCTCACCTGCCCGAGCTGGAACGTATTTTCTCAAAATAGATTTAGAACGTCTGCTCGCGCCAGGTGACGTCCGCAACCGGAATATGTTGTTGGCTGTACATGTGGTCCCTCTAGGGTATAGGGTTGGACCAAATAGGTGACATAGGTAAAACCTTTAAAATCCTTCTTCTACCGTAGGGATTAAGTGATTTCATCCTAATTTGGTCTATAGCATTCTTGGGCCAAGGGGACTCAATTTTGTATAAACGGTGGACATTTTATGGAAATTCGACGATTAAAGATTCAACTCCATCAAATCCTCCACTGCCATATATTCCATGGACACCTATTTGTTATGGTGGCAAATCTAGAACGGGAACGATTAGGTAAGTTTGAAAGTATACCAGAAGCTAACCTGTCAATTTGGTTTTATTTTGTTTAACGTGCCATTAACAGCTAAGGTCATTTAAGGACGTTAACTTGTCAGAGCCCCGTGGACCTATAGAATAAACGGAAGAAATACAAAGAAATTAGTATCTTGTTAACCAGACAATACAGAATGCCAAACACCTACTGCCCCATCACGCAAACAAGTTTGGAATATAATTATACATCTATGTTCTCTCCTTATAGGTCGTAGACAAATTAAGTAGCACTGTTAACCCGTTAAACAAGTGAGACAGAATCAGACATTTATCCCGAGATAAGATCATTGGTGTTTTCACGGATGGCGCATCAGTAAAGCTTAATGGCACAGAAAGGTAGAGAGCACAGATAACACGTGCTGTTGTCACTCTTTGATGGTATTGACAGTATTTACACAGTACATATGGCTTATAGTAGGAACGATAAATCCTAAATGCATCAAATAAGTCTATCTTTTGAATAGTTTCAACTATTATCTTTCACTGACGTTGAAGGAGAAAATATGTTCGACACATGATCTCCTGACAGGAAGTCGCTCTATAAAGTTGTACATGTATCTAGATTCCAGGATGTTACATACGTTTTCATTTCACGGGAATTCATCACACCGTCGATTATTTTATCTCGACTTAAATATAGTTGAAGGCATTCGAATGAGAAATGCATCACTATGTCATCACTTAGTTCTTTTTAACAAAACGTACAGGTGTACCTATTCCGGTATCTCTCTCCCGTGTTATATACAGGTAGTACTTCATTAATAACGATTTCCCAAGCACACTGCTTAGACTTTTTTTCAGTTTGAGTATTGGATTACGTCCAAAACCCTTTTGTATGGATGTATATCTGCTGAGCTCATCTTTCTGTTGTAAACAAATAGACTGCACCAGTGGTATCCGCTACATAAACATATATTCTGGTAATTTTTTTATTTTTATTATAAGGCCCTTTTTAATTTCTTTCTCTTGAATGTGGCATGCACTGTATGCCACACCATTCTTAGACAAACCTTTTACTGTTTTAGTGTTATATGTGTTGTGCATGCTGTGTTATATAGGTGACAGTAATGAGTATCCAAATCTGATCACCAAACCATCATTTTATTAAATCATTGAAAAAGTCTGAGGAGGAATTATATTCATTTATGGTTGTATCAAAGGAAAAATATCGACGGCTGTTCTTACAAACAAGCACCCGGGACTCACTTGAAATATTTATAGAATGCTCTGAAGTCACCAATCAGCGTCTCCGGTTTTTGCGAATGTCGGGACACAAGTCGGATCAAGGCTTGAATTTTAGCATCTTACGCTTCAAATGAATATTTTTTTGTCAGCATATAAACATTTTATGATGACCTTTAGAATTTATATGCCAAAAAGTATTTCTATAGTGTGAATGAATTCCTATAGTCCAAAACAGGATGCATAGTCGTCGCACGCGCAACTTTTTTTAAACGTGATCAAAACACTGACATTTGAGTTTGAATTACGTTTTCTTGTGTTATTTGAACTTTAAAACTAATAATCTTTAGACAAAAAATGGTGCATGGCTATCTTTTCTAAGACTACATCATTGTTATAACTGATTTGTTGACACATATATTTATTTATAAGTATTTTTGCAAAAAGTGATCCGATTTGGGTACTGATCCGATTTGGGTACTGATCCGATTTGGGTACTGCCTCCTTATGTATATTTTTATTTAACATATGCATGTTGTTTTTTATTGTAATTTTCTATGTATTTTATTCATATTTATTCATGTTTTGTCGTAAAAAATGTTCTACAGAGTTAATGTTTATTGTTTAACATACACACGGCACTAATTAAATCCTTTTTGGATCATGTATCTCCAAATTATATAGTTGCAGAACAACATAGCCCCTTTTTAATCAACTGATTGTCAAAACAAATGAAAACTAAAAACATATGTAACACTACTATTTTCTTTCTCCTTTAAGCATTGTAACAAGCTTTTGTTAAAAAAAATGAAGCAGAAACAAAAGTGGGGCTCGTCCGGGATTCGAACCCGGGACCTCTCGCACCCTAAGCGAGAATCATACCCCTAGACCAACGAGCCATACTTAGCATGGGTTTAAATATAAAACATATCCACAGGTTCTGTCATCTGTTTGTCTAAGTCGTCGAAGAGTTTTAATATCAAGATAATACCGAAGCTTTTCGCTGATAGAGATGAAGAAAATCTTAAAGCGAAAGAGGAAGTTTTAGTCTGTATATATAAACAAAAGATCAATAGACGGCAGCAGGACTTCCTTCTTCTCCAAGGTTTTTTAATTATGGCTTGGACTGTTCGAATTATTCTTATTGCCATTTTAATGGTTATAACAGGCTCAATCAACACGTTATCGACCAAGTAAGTAGCGTCAACTGTCGTATCGGTGTTAGTTCGCCGTTACATGTCTAACTAATCTGTGTAGACTTCTTATCTTTTCGATTCGTTCGAAGTATTTGTTAACGGGATCGCTTTTGTTGTTGTTGGTTTGGCGACGTCAAGAAAAGCAACACTTCCATCACATCCTAAATGTTAGGTCAGTATCGAATAATTGTCCTATTCAGGCTATTGTAACTGTTTAATATCAAATCACATGACTCTGTCACATGATGATGATAAACTCATAAAATAAGATCGAGTCATAGCTAACATCAGAACCTAGCCCGAGCTTCCTCTGGTCCTGACACCAGACATTTTTATCTGTGTCTGAGTTGACTTCAATTCTGAGTATAGCACTGAGAGAGGGGTTAATTATGCTACATTAGTAAGATATTTTAGTCTGTTTTTAGTCCAAATCATCCGCCTTAGAGTTTTAATATCACGATAACACCAAAGCTATTCGTTGATAGTGATGGGGGAAAATCATTAAGCGAAAGAGGAAGGTTTAGTAAGTATTGTAAACAAAAGACCAATAGACTGTTGCAGGCCTTTAAAACTTGTTCTTGAAAAAAACCTGTTTTGAATTTATCATAATTTGACCTTATTATTTTAAATGTCTTTGAGTGTTTTTGGGTTGTCCAACTGTTGTTTCAGGTGATACAGTTCTCAGGGGGTTTGAAACAAGCCATTATAATTGTAACAGGAAAGAGAATAGTGTGCTTGTCACCACAGGGAGGCCTATAGGGCCACAGACACCATTTATAACAGGAAAGAGAATAGTGCGCTTCTACCGGGTATCAAAACCTCAATTTCCAGGTTCCTAGCGCAGTTGGGCGCTCTACCACTGAGCTACATGGAAATTCCCTCTAGCTAGAAGCTAGGAAGCAACTGTAATCCTATAATATGTACAATTAAAATCTGGCACATTATACTAAACTCCATTGTGCATCATGATTATTTTATGTTCATGTCATCTTTCTGCCAGAGGTTGCGTTTCTCCAACATGACATTCACACTAGATTTTCATCCATACTTGTTAATCTGGTAGCGCAACGTTGCACAGCCACCAACTTATTGATATCCTTCAGTCGTGTCACTATTCTAGAGCAGATCTAGAGTACACTAATGTTCTACAGTCAGATTTTTAAAGAGACTCAGTCTCAGGGCAGTATTACAGGTTCTGTCCACAGGGACCTGAGAATTTGTTACAGCTATAATTGGAACTAAACTAAGGCGTTTAGAATAATTTGACACGTTTGTTGGGTTTAGATCGATTTTCGGTAAACATGCCACCCCCAATGATCATATACACATTTTTCCGAAAATCGATCAAAACCCCCCAAACGTGTAAAATTACGTTTAGGTCCAAATAGAGCTGTAACAAATTCTCATGTCCCTGTGGTTTCGTCGAATGAATCCCAGACCTAATATATATTTTTTGTATTTTTTTGCTGATTTGAGCGTTGTTGCAAAGAAAACTAAGTCACGCTGGAGTACAATCTGGTCTGAGTGGGTCCTGATCTGTCTGTTATGACAGACAGTCATCTGCAAAGACGGCAGGTTGTTGATTATATGATATGAAGCAGAGGAACATAAGGGGACAGAGTACAGTCCCTTGCAGAATTCCCCAATTAAACCTGACAGTGACTGTTGAAGAATTGTCACCTTCTACGACGACTTGTTGAGTACATGTACACACGTTAGTGAAGAAAGTTTTTATCCATGAATTTCACCTGTGATTCTGTAATGTTCCAATTCATGTACATGTAAGAGTCTGGTGTGGGGGACAGTATGGAAAGCTTTACTAAAGTCCAGTTATATAGTGATGTCCGTTTGGATTTTCATGTCAAAATTCTACATGAGGTCCTATGTGGTGAGGATAAGCTCAGTGATCATGCAGTACTGTAATGGTGATGATAAGCTGTGATCATGCAGTACTGTAATGGTGATGATAAGCTGTGATCATGCAGTACTGTAATGGTGATGATAAGCTGTGATCATGCAGTACTGTAATGGTGATGATAAGCTGTGATCATGCAGTACTGTAATGGTGATGATAAGCTGTGATCATGCAGTACTGTAATGGTGATGATAAGCTGTGATCATGCAGTACTGTAATGGTGATGATAAGCTGTGATCATGCAGTACTGTAATGGTGATGATAAGCTGTGATCATGCAGTACTGTAATGGTGATGATAAGCTGTGATCATGCAGTACTGTAATGGTGATGATATGCTGTGATCATGCAGTACTGTAATGGTGATAACATGTGCTGGTCCTCTAGGTGCTCCATGCTAATTGTCTCACTGTGATAATGTGTTCCATTGAACACACTGTAGTTAGCGAGATAGGTCTGTAGTTTGCGGCGTCATGTTTATTGCCTTTCTTACTAAAAGAGTGTGGTTTGGTTTGTATCTAAAACCAAGCTTTGATTTGGCAGAAACTGTTGTTAACCAATCCTGTAAGAGTAAAATAACACAATGATCATTACAATATACAGCAGCTCTACCAAATCAAACTTTCAATTTGCTTTTAAAGTTTAAACCCAAAACCGCGATTTGCTTCTACAACTGTACTTCAAATCTAATCTTTTACATAAACTGACAAAACTTGCTAAAGGAATAATTGCTTCCGTACCGTTGGTGTCACCTAGCATGTCATACATATACAAACAGAGGGTTTTTTCCCTGCAAACCTCAATTTTATCTTAAATGGCTTCGCTGAAAAAACTTTCAAGCAGTTTGAGGTAGTTATTTATTTCAGACTACCCTGGTATATTCAACTCGGTCAATAAATTGATTACATCCCATTGACGTTAATATACTAAAAGGATAGAGATACCCAGGGTGAACATATGAGGTGATTTAGGATAGAGATTCCCAGGGTGAACATTTGAGGTTATTTAATGTTATGTACTTGAATGATATATACAATATTTTTATATAGGCATAATAAACCATCTTTAATAACCAAATTTACCAAAATTTCATTGGATTTTGATTGATAACTCATGAGAAATTGATGCATTTTTGACAGTACCCCCCCCCCCCCAATATCATAAAGTGAAATTGTCTGACTCATCAGTATCCCATATGCTCTCCTTTTCATGGGGATATTGTTCCACTCTTCCAACAAGGCAGTCCTTAGTTGGTCAGTAGTAGCAGGGTGATTCCGTTGCTCCGTTACCCTCCTGTCCAGTTCCTCCCACAGCTGTTTTATTGGGGACAAATCTAGACTGTACTGTGACCAGTCAAGTGGGTTAATGTTATGGTTTACAAGAAAGTCTTGACAAACTCTGGCTTCATAAGGCTGGGCATTACCATGCTGGAAAGTTAGAGCCATACAGCGTGTGCAATATGCATGAGTGAGAAGCAGACAAACCCTCGCACAATCTGTTCCTTTAAGTTTTTGGGTGAATGTGGCGATTATGATTTCCTACGGTACTATTTCAGTTTCCATGCCAGTAACATGGCGGTTACTCAGGTTGGCGAGAAGAACAGCTCTGTTGTGACGTCCCATTGTTATGCATGGACGTCCTGATGGCAGTCGGACGGCAACCTCTGGTGTCTCTCAGACGACAGAGTCGAAGAGGTTTTATGGTGGAAGTATTTACAACGAGCTGCCTAGCTAGCTAGCAACCTGTTGTTGCCTTTGACCTTTCATTTGCAATGCAATAGCCTGACCCATCTGAATGTCCGTCGGCCGTACCATTATTGCAAGAGGTTCAAATTGACAATAAATAGCGAAATAGTGATGTGTTTACCTCAAGAGTATTAACTGGTATGACACGATGTGTTGGCAAACTTGTCATCATTGTTCTGCACATGATTGTTGCATTTTAATACTTTCACTATATGTGGCACAGTACATTATGCGAGTGAGTAACTTGATATAGACGCCAGTTTGAGAGCACATTGACCATATATCATGCATGCTCATTATGAATTTTCTACTTTTTATCTGACCATATTTCATAGTTAAATGTGTTTAAATTTTTCAACAGGTTCTTTTGAATGATTTATAGTCATAAATACTGATATTTTGCTTGCAGCTTTATTTGATTCCACTTTTAAGGTTACAAGTGTGAGATTAATACCAGGTGAGAGATGCAGGCTCATTGGGCCTCTTGTTATAATCAATAAATAAATATTAGCATGTGGATATTTTGACACTTAGTTATTCAACTAGAAAAACAAGGACATTTCCACATAACAGAAACTTCCCTTTCAACAGTATACATGTACTCTGATAGTACTAGTGTGTCTATAACATGCACACTAATATTTTTCTTAAACCTCAAAATTAGTATTCAATCTACACTGACTGAGAAGCGAGAATTGAAAAAAAAGGAGATATTTGAAAGTATTACTTATATATTCTACTCAAATTTATTCTATTTATGCACTCGACGATTCGTCGTAAGGGTATAATTGGAATATATATGATTAGAATATAGGGATCCGCCCACATGTTTGTCTGTATGTAAGTTCGTACCTACATATCCCAAATAACGTCACTGCTCGACAGACTTTACTATACTAGTCCCACATCGGTTCTCGAGAATTAGGTCACTGTGACCTATGACTTGACCTTTGATCTTTACTTTTGAAATGGTTTGTCCAGGACATATCTCCTGTTCGATTTCACCTGAAGTAACCAGATTTGGTATAGAAGGACATCTTGGGATGGGCGAGTGCAGAGTGCTAAAAGAACGTCGCTGTGACCTATGACTTGACCTTTGACCTTTACTTTTGAAATTGTATGTCCAGGATATATCTTTTATACTATTTCACCTGGAGTAACCAGATTTGGTGTTCAAGGACATATTGGGATGACTTTTTGCAAGAAGTATGTATCAGGATACTTTCCCAACAGTAGCTATAGGTACATCCTGACATAAGTATACTGTTTGTTAAATATAGAAATCATTACCGATGGAGGACTATGGATTATGCCTTGCAATACTTTGCCTTGTTTCTTATATGATTGTCACCAAAGTGTATACACACATGCTCACAAACGACACCTCTCATAGAAGTAAAACTTCACACACATATTTACAAAACATCAACTCTGATATGAGTGTGCATTTTAACTTTCTGTGGTTAAAGACTACGCCACTCTGACCATAGATATAGAGCTTTATAGAGAGCGCTCTGCACATTCAATTTCTTTTCATATCATCTTGCACTGAGGAAGGTGGGTATTGGCTTGCAACACTCTTAAGTGTTAATATTTTGATTATACATTTTTTGTTTGTGGTGTATTTATTTGCAGTTCATTCCATATGTTGTAATTTTGTTTGTGGTGTATTTATTTGCAGTTCATTCCATATGTTGTAATTTTGTTTGTGGTGTATTTATTTGCAGTTCATTCCATATGTTGTAATTTTGTTTGTGGTGTATTTATTTGCAGTTCATTCCATATGTTGTAATTTTGTTTGTGGTGTATTTATTTGCAGTTCATTCCATATGTTGTAATTTTGTTTGTGGTGTATTTATTTGCAGTTCATTCCATATGTTGTAATTTTGTTTGTGGTGTATTTATTTGCAGTTCATTCCATATGTTGTAATTTTGTTTGTGGTGTATTTATTTGCAGTTCATTCCATATGTTGTAATTTTGTTTGTGGTGTATTTATTTGCAGTTCATTCCATATGTTGTAATTTTGTTTGTGGTGTATTTATTTGCAGTTCATTCCATATAGTGTAATTTTGATGAAAATGAAATGAGTTGATTGTACCTATCACATGACACTTGTTGAGTTGTCTGTACCTATCACATCACACTTGTTGAGTTGTCTGTACCTACAATGTATCACATTACACGTGTTGAGTTGTCTGTACCTATCACATGACACGTGTTGAGTTGTCTGTACCTATCACATGACACTTGTTGAGTTGTCTGTACCTTTCACATCACACTTGTTGAGTTGTCTGTACCTATCACGTCACACTTGTTGAGTTGTTTGTACCTATCACATGACACTTGTTGAGTTGTCTGTACCTATCACATCCCACTTGTTGAGTTGTCTATACCTATCACGTCACACTTGTTGAGTTGTTTATACCTATCACATGACACTTGTTGACTTGTCTGTACCTATCACATCCCACTTGTTGAGTTGTCTGTAACTATCACATGACACTTGTTGTGTTGTTTGTACCTATAACATCACACTTGTTGAGTTGTCTGTAGCTATCACATGACACTTGTTGAGTTGTCTGTAGCTATCACATGACAGTTGTTGAGTTGTCTGTACCAATCACACCACACTTGTTGAGTTGTCTGGACCTTTCACATCACACTTGTTGAGTTGTCTGTACCTATCACATCACATGTGTTGAGTTGTCTGTCCAGGTGTGGTGTTTGGTGTACCTTTAGTTGGGTGATAGATTAATTAAGGTGCAAATGAATATACTTTTCTCTTTTGTTGTTACAGATGGGCTGATAAACAAAAGGCAGTTGGAAATCCAGACCAAAATGAACATTCTTTCGATCATCCATTTTTTCAGGTAAATTTCATTACACACTTAATATTAGAGCAAACAGTTCCTGTAAGATTGACTATATGAAATTAGTAATTCTGTTAACTTTGCCTCGATTAATTCAAAACACACCTTTATATGTAGCAAAAATATGATGTATATATGTCTATATGATTAGTTAGTAATGGTAAGTATATGTTTGCCAGGTCTGAATACAGAGCAAACATTAAAATATCATGTGATACACTTTAGTATGGGCTTCAGGGATATAGCAAGTTTACTGTTTCTAAAGACCAGGTCTACTGGCCATGTCAAGGAGAAGCAGAAACTTGCTATATCCCAAACTTCCATACTTAAACTGCATTATTACACACAGAAACATTTCATTTAGACGGGAAAGAATTGCAACACTTTACAACTCCGGTGTACATTTTTTCGGTATTTTGAAATAGCAAAGAAATGTAGAAAAAAAGTGCTACTACATTTGTTCTTGGATCTGTATCTTCCATTGGGAAATTTTTACCCTTGCTTCATATTGTAAATGAGTAACATTACCAGACCCAATTATTTTAATGATAACCTTTCCTATTCCACAGGCTGTTGGTATGTTCCTTGGTGAGATGACCTGTCTGGTAGCCTATTTTGTGGTACTTTTGGTAAAGCGTCGCCAGGGTGACCGGGAGTATGGAAGTCGATGGGTCAATCCTCTTGTCTTTGCTCCAGCAGCCATCTGTGACATGTGTGGAACATCACTTATGTACATTGGCCTCACTTTGACTTATGCCTCAAGTTTCCAGATGCTCAGAGGTGAGAATGTTATGGTTAAGTCTGACATGCTGAGAGGTGAAAATGTTATGGTTTAGTCTGACCTGCTCAGAGGTGACATTGTTATTGTTTAGTCTGACCTGCTCAGATGTGACAATGTTATCGTCTAGTCTGACCTGCTGAGAGGTGACAATGTAATGGTTTAGTCTGACCTGCTGAGAGGTGACAATGTAATGGTTTAGACTGACCTGCTGAGAGGTGACAATGTAATGGTTTAGTCTGACCTGCTGAGAGGTGACAATGTAATGGTTTAGTCTGACCTGCTCAGAGGTGACAATATAATGGTTTAGACTGACCTGCTGAGAGGTGACAATGTTATGGTTAAGTCTGACATGCTGAGAGGTGAAAATGTTATGGTTTAGTCTGACCTGCTCAGAGGTGACAATGTTATTGTTTAGTCTGACCTGCTCAGATGTGACAATGTTATCGTTTAGTCTGACCTGCTGAGAGGTGACAATGTAATGGTTTAGTCTGACCTGCTGAGAGGTGACAATGTAATGATTTAGTCTGACCTGCTGAGAGGTGACAATGTTATCGTTTAGTCTGACCTGCTGAGAGGTGAGAATGTTATAGTTTAGTCTGACCTGCTGAGAGGTGACAATGTTATCGTTTAGTCTGACCTGCTGAGAGGTGACAATGTTATCGTTTAGTGTGACCTGCTGAGAGGTGACAATGTAATGGTTTCGTCTGACCTGCTGAGAGGTGACAATGTAATGATTTAGTCTGACCTGCTGAGAGGAGACAATGTAATGATTTAGTCTGACCTGCTGAGAGGGGACAATGTAATGATTTAGTCTGACCTGCTGAGAGGAGACAATGTAATGATTTAGTCTGACCTGCTGAGAGGTGATAATGTTATCGTTTAGTCTGACCTGCTGAGAGGAGACAATGTTATTGTTTAGTCTGACCTGCTGAGAGCTGACAATGTAATGGTTTAGTCTGACCTGCTGAGCGGTGACAATGTAATGGTTTAGTCTGACCTGCTGAGAGGTGACAATATTATTGTTTAGTCTGACCTGCTGAAAATTGACAATTTAATGTAATGGTTTAGTCTGACCTGCTGAGAGGTGACAATGTTATCGTTTAGTCTGACCTGCGGAGAGGTGACAATGTTATCGTTTAGTCTGACCTGCTGAGAGGTTACAATGTTATTGTTTAGTCTGACCTGCTGAGAGGTGCTAATGCTATTGTCTAGTATTGTTTAGTCTGACCTGCTGAAAATTGACAATTTAATGTAATGGTTTAGTCTGACATGCTGAGAGGTGACAATGTTATCGTTTAGTCTGAGCTGCTGAGAGGTGACAATGTTATTGTTTAGTCTGACCTGCTGAGAGGTGCTAATGCTATTGTCTAGTCTGACCTGCTGAGAGGTGACAATGTTATCGTTTAGTCTGACCTGCTGAGAGGTGACAATGTTATCATTTAGTCTGACCTGCTGAGAGGTGACAATTAATGGTTTAGTCTGACCTGCTGAGAGGTGACAATGTAATGGTTTAGTCTGACCTGCTGAGAGGTGACAATGTAATGATTTAGTCTGACCTGCTGAGAGATGACAATGTTATTGTTTAGTCTGACCTGCTCAGAGGTGACAATGTTATTGTTTAGTCTGACCTGCTGAGAGGGGACAATGTTATCGTTTAGTCTGACCTGCTGAAAGGTGACAATGTTATCATTTAGTCTGACCTGCTGAGAGGTGACAATTAATGGTTTAGTCTGACCTGCTGAGAGGGGACAATGTAATGATTTAGTCTGACCTGCTGAGAGGTGACAATGTTATCGTTTAGTCTGCCCTGCTGAGAGGTGGCAATGTAATGGTTTAGTCTGACCTGCTGAGAGGAGACAATGTAATGGTTTAGTCTGACCTGCTGAGAGGTAACAATGTTATTGTTTAGTCTGACACAATGTTATCGTTTAGTCTGACCTGCTGAGAGGTGGCAATGTAATGGTTTAGTCTGACCTGCTGAGAGGTGCTACTGTTATTGTCTAGTCTGACCTGCTGAGAGGTGACAATGTTATTGTTTAGTCTGACCTGCTGAGAGGGGACAATGTTATCGTTTAGTCTGACCTGCTGAAAGGTGACAATGTTATCATTTAGTCTGACCTGCTGAGAGGTGACAATTAATGGTTTAGTCTGACCTGCTGAGGGGTGACAATGTAATGGTTTAGTCTGACCTGCTGAGAGGTGCTACTGTTATTGTCTAGTCTGACCTGCTGAGAGGTGACTGACCTGCTGAGAGGTGACAATGTAATGGTTTACGTTTAGTCTGACCTGCTGAGAGGTGACAATGTTATCGTTTAGTCTGCCCTGCTGAGAGGTGGCAATGTAATGGTTTAGTCTGACCTGCTGAGAGGTGATAATGTTATTGTCTAGTCTGACCTGCTGAGAGGTGACAATGTAATGATTTAGTCTGACCTGCTGAGAGGTGACAATGTTATCATTTAGTCTGACCTGCTGAGAGGTGACAATTAATGGGTTAGTCTGACCTGCTGAGAGGTGACAATGTAATGATTTAGTCTGACCTGCTGAGAGGGGACAATGTAATGATTTAGTCTGACCTGCTGAGAGGTGACAATGTTATCATTTAGTCTGACCTGCTGAGAGGTGACAATTAATGGGTTAGTCTGACCTGCTGAGAGGTGACAATGTAATGATTTAGTCTGACCTGCTGAGAGGGGACAATGTAATGATTTAGTCTGACCTGCTGAGAGGTGACAATGTTATCGGTTAGTCTGACCTGCTGAGAGGTGACAATGTAATTGTTTAGTCTGACCTGCTGAGAGGGGACAATGTTATCGTTTAGTCTGACCTGCTGAGAGGTGGCAATGTAATGGTTTAGTCTGACCTGCTGAGAGGTGCTAATGCTATTGTCTAGTCTGACCTGCTGAGAGGTGCTAATGCTATTGTCTAGTCTGACCTGCTGAGAGGTGACACTGTTATTGTTTAGTCTGACCTGCTGAGAGGTGCCAATGTTATCGTTTAGTCTGACCTGCTGAGAGGTGGCAATGTAATGGTTTAGTCTGACCTGCTGAGAGGCGCTAATGCTATTGTCTAGTCTGACCTGCTGAGAGGCGCTAATGCTATTGTCTAGTCTGACCTGCTGAGAGGCGCTAATGCTATTGTCTAGTCTGACCTGCTGAGAGGTGACACTGTTATTGTTTAGTCTGACCTGCTGAGAGGTGCCAATGTTATCGTTTAGTCTGACCTGCTGAGAGGTGGCAATGTAATGGTTTAGTCTGACCTGCTGAGAGGAGACAATGTAATGGTTTAGTCTGACCTGCTGAGAGGAGACAATGTAATGGTTTAGTCTGACCTGCTGAGAGGCGCTAATGCTATTGTCTAGTCTGACCTGCTGAGAGGCGCTAATGCTATTGTCTAGTCTGACCTGCTGAGAGGTTACAATGTTATTGTTTAGTCTGACCTGCTGAGAGGTGACAATGTAAAGGGCAATCATTTTCTAAATAAGTGAGGTTGGTTCGACCCCTGGGGCTAGAAAGACCGCCCGGTCTTTCTAGTCCCAGGGGTCGAACCAACCTCACCAAGGGGGAAAATTATCTTAAATTTTGCTTAAAGACGCTAATATCCCCTTATTACTTGCAAACCTTTCTTAATTGAATGAGGTTGATTTGACCCCTGCGGTCCTAAGAAATGGTACAGCTAGATTATCATATTCTATGGTGTAGTTTTCATAAATTGTTAAAAATTGGTTTCTAGGTTTATAAAAGCTTATAGTTGAATGAAAATTAAAGTATTGTCTAATTACACCCTGTAATATGACATATTACTTATTTCAAAATCTGTTAACATGGCAACTCAATGGAGGCCCCTGATTAGTTGAAAGTCAGATATTGTGGTCCCAGTTGGGTTAGAACATCGATCTTGTCTGGATTTGAGGAAATTTCATATAAAGTTATACTAATGCATTCAGTTGTAATAACTTAAATATAAAACCAGTTGAGCAATACAGGTCCAATCGACCTCTTGTTTATAGCATGTCAGCTATAAACACTCTTAGAATGATGCAGATCTTATTTCAATGTAAGAAAGTATATAACACTATATGACATTCGACGGGTGTATATTTTTCCGCCCCGCGGTACTCTTGTTGTCTTTCCAACAGATCAGATTTTTATGACAAGGCGTGATATTAATTATGTTTCCCCTCGAGTGTTACAAGATATATAGATATATATCAGTCTCCCTTTGAACACCATCACAAGTGTATGTCAGTATAGTAATGTTTTCAATGACATGAAAAATATCAATACATGTATATATATATTTTTACCATATGAGTGAAATGTGTATTGCATTCAATGGAAAAACATAAAATTTTCTATTGGTGCCATATTCTAATCACAATATGCTTGACAACAAGGCCATGCACTATTTTGAATGGGTTTAAATATACCCAGTGTATTTCTATCTGCCATGATCTAGTCAGCATTGCTGATACAATGTAATCAGTGGTGTAGTGATGTACCCAAGCAACTACTCCCGATATTCTAGTGTGGCTTTATCCTCATCTACGTAGGCTTTGGGAGATGGAATGCTGGCATTATAGAAGGGATATGGACACAGAAAATTAGGGTAGCCTTTGGGAGATGGAATGCTGGCATTATAGAAGGGATAGGGACACAGAAAATGAGGGTAGGCTTTGGGAGATGGAATGCTGGCATTATAGAAGGGATAGGGACACAGAAAATGAGGGTAGCCTTTGGGAGATGGAATGCTGGCATTATAGAAGGGATAGGGACACAGAAAATGAGGGTAGCCTTTGGGAGATGGAATGCTGGCATTATAGAAGGGATAGGGACACAGAAAATGAGGGTAGCCTTTGGGAGATGGAATGCTGGCATTATAGAAGGGATAGGGACACAGAAAATGAGGGTAGCCTTTGGGAGATGGAATGCTGGCATTATAGAAGGGATAGGGACACAGAAAATGAGGGTAGCCTTTGGGAGATGGAATGCTGGCATTATAGAAGGGATAGGGACACAGAAAATGAGGGTAGCCTTTGGGAGATGGAATGCTGGCATTATAGAAGGGATAGGGACACAGAAAATGAGGGTAGCCTTTGGGAGATGGAATGCTGGCATTATAGAAGGGATAGGGACACAGAAAATGAGGGTAGCCTTTGGGAGATGGAATGCTGGCATTATAGAAGGGATAGGGACACAGAAAATGAGGGTAGCCTTTGGGAGATGGAATGCTGGCATTATAGAAGGGATAGGGACACAGAAAATGAGGGTAGCCTTTGGGAGATGGAATGCTGGCATTATAGAAGGGATAGGGACACAGAAAATGAGGGTAGCCTTTGGGAGATGGAATGCTGGCATTATAGAAGGGATAGGGACACAGAAAATGAGGGTAGCCTTTGGGAGATGGAATGCTGGCATTATAGAAGGGATAGGGACACAGAAAATGAGGGTAGCCTTTGGGAGATGGAATGCTGGCATTATAGAAGGGATAGGGACACAGAAAATGAGGGTAGCCTTTGGGAGATGGAATGCTGGCATTATAGAAGGGATAGGGACACAGAAAATGAGGGTAGCCTTTGGGAGATGGAATGCTGGCATTATAGAAGGGATAGGGACACAGAAAATGAGGGTAGCCTTTGGGAGATGGAATGCTGGCATTATAGAAGGGATAGGGACACAGAAAATGAGGGTAGCCTTTGGGAGATGGAATGCTGGCATTATAGAAGGGATAGGGACACAGAAAATGAGGGTAGCCTTTGGGAGATGGAATGCTGGCATTATAGAAGGGATAGGGACACAGAAAATGAGGGTAGCCTTTGGGAGATGGAATGCTGGCATTATAGAAGGGATAGGGACACAGAAAATGAGGGTAGCCTTTGGGAGATGGAATGCTGGCATTATAGAAGGGATAGGGACACAGAAAATGAGGGTAGCCTTTGGGAGATGGAATGCTGGCATTATAGAAGGGATAGGGACACAGAAAATGAGGGTAGCCTTTGGGAGATGGAATGCTGGCATTATAGAAGGGATAGGGACACAGAAAATGAGGGTAGCCTTTGGGAGATGGAATGCTGGCATTATAGAAGGGATAGGGACACAGAAAATGAGGGTAGCCTTTGGGAGATGGAATGCTGGCATTATAGAAGGGATAGGGACACAGAAAATGAGGGTAGCCTTTGGGAGATGGAATGCTGGCATTATAGAAGGGATAGGGACACAGAAAATGAGGGTAGCCTTTGGGAGATGGAATGCTGGCATTATAGAAGGGATAGGGACACAGAAAATGAGGGTAGCCTTTGGGAGATGGAATGCTGGCATTATAGAAGGGATAGGGACACAGAAAATGAGGGTAGCCTTTGGGAGATGGAATGCTGGCATTATAGAAGGGATAGGGACACAGAAAATGAGGGTAGCCTTTGGGAGATGGAATGCTGGCATTATAGAAGGGATAGGGACACAGAAAATGAGGGTAGCCTTTGGGAGATGGAATGCTGGCATTATAGAAGGGATAGGGACACAGAAAATGAGGGTAGCCTTTGGGAGATGGAATGCTGGCATTATAGAAGGGATAGGGACACAGAAAATGAGGGTAGCCTTTGGGAGATGGAATGCTGGCATTATAGAAGGGATAGGGACACAGAAAATGAGGGTAGCCTTTGGGAGATGGAATGCTGGCATTATAGAAGGGATAGGGACACAGAAAATGAGGGTAGCCTTTGGGAGATGGAATGCTGGCATTATAGAAGGGATAGGGACACAGAAAATGAGGGTAGCCTTTGGGAGATGGAATGCTGGCATTATAGAAGGGATAGGGACACAGAAAATGAGGGTAGCCTTTGGGAGATGGAATGCTGGCATTATAGAAGGGATAGGGACACAGAAAATGAGGGTAGCCTTTGGGAGATGGAATGCTGGCATTATAGAAGGGATAGGGACACAGAAAATGAGGGTAGCCTTTGGGAGATGGAATGCTGGCATTATAGAAGGGATAGGGACACAGAAAATGAGGGTAGCCTTTGGGAGATGGAATGCTGGCATTATAGAAGGGATAGGGACACAGAAAATGAGGGTAGCCTTTGGGAGATGGAATGCTGGCATTATAGAAGGGATAGGGACACAGAAAATGAGGGTAGCCTTTGGGAGATGGAATGCTGGCATTATAGAAGGGATAGGGACACAGAAAATGAGGGTAGCCTTTGGGAGATGGAATGCTGGCATTATAGAAGGGATAGGGACACAGAAAATGAGGGTAGCCTTTGGGAGATGGAATGCTGGCATTATAGAAGGGATAGGGACACAGAAAATGAGGGTAGCCTTTGGGAGATGGAATGCTGGCATTATAGAAGGGATAGGGACACAGAAAATGAGGGTAGCCTTTGGGAGATGGAATGCTGGCATTATAGAAGGGATAGGGACACAGAAAATGAGGGTAGCCTTTGGGAGATGGAATGCTGGCATTATAGAAGGGATAGGGACACAGAAAATGAGGGTAGCCTTTGGGAGATGGAATGCTGGCATTATAGAAGGGATAGGGACACAGAAAATGAGGGTAGCCTTTGGGAGATGGAATGCTGGCATTATAGAAGGGATAGGGACACAGAAAATGAGGGTAGCCTTTGGGAGATGGAATGCTGGCATTATAGAAGGGATAGGGACACAGAAAATGAGGGTAGCCTTTGGGAGATGGAATGCTGGCATTATAGAAGGGATAGGGACACAGAAAATGAGGGTAGCCTTTGGGAGATGGAATGCTGGCATTATAGAAGGGATAGGGACACAGAAAATGAGGGTAGCCTTTGGGAGATGGAATGCTGGCATTATAGAAGGGATAGGGACACAGAAAATGAGGGTAGCCTTTGGGAGATGGAATGCTGGCATTATAGAAGGGATAGGGACACAGAAAATGAGGGTAGCCTTTGGGAGATGGAATGCTGGCATTATAGAAGGGATAGGGACACAGAAAATGAGGGTAGCCTTTGGGAGATGGAATGCTGGCATTATAGAAGGGATAGGGACACAGAAAATGAGGGTAGCCTTTGGGAGATGGAATGCTGGCATTATAGAAGGGATAGGGACACAGAAAATGAGGGTAGCCTTTGGGAGATGGAATGCTGGCATTATAGAAGGGATAGGGACACAGAAAATGAGGGTAGCCTTTGGGAGATGGAATGCTGGCATTATAGAAGGGATAGGGACACAGAAAATGAGGGTAGCCTTTGGGAGATGGAATGCTGGCATTATAGAAGGGATAGGGACACAGAAAATGAGGGTAGCCTTTGGGAGATGGAATGCTGGCATTATAGAAGGGATAGGGACACAGAAAATGAGGGTAGCCTTTGGGAGATGGAATGCTGGCATTATAGAAGGGATAGGGACACAGAAAATGAGGGTAGCCTTTGGGAGATGGAATGCTGGCATTATAGAAGGGATAGGGACACAGAAAATGAGGGTAGCCTTTGGGAGATGGAATGCTGGCATTATAGAAGGGATAGGGACACAGAAAATGAGGGTAGCCTTTGGGAGATGGAATGCTGGCATTATAGAAGGGATAGGGACACAGAAAATGAGGGTAGCCTTTGGGAGATGGAATGCTGGCATTATAGAAGGGATAGGGACACAGAAAATGAGGGTAGCCTTTGGGAGATGGAATGCTGGCATTATAGAAGGGATAGGGACACAGAAAATGAGGGTAGCCTTTGGGAGATGGAATGCTGGCATTATAGAAGGGATAGGGACACAGAAAATGAGGGTAGCCTTTGGGAGATGGAATGCTGGCATTATAGAAGGGATAGGGACACAGACAATTAGGGTAGCCTGAGGGAGATGGAATGCTGGCATTATAGAAGGGAACTCCGGCTTTCCTCTACCACCAATACCTGGCACGTCCTTAAATGACCATAGCTGTTACATGTAATAGGACGTAAAACACCAACAATCAAAACCAAACCAAAATTCCAGACATGGTCAGACAACACTACACACAGTGTATGTCTGGTATGTCTTGGCCAGGGGACAGAACCCAAAGCCTTCCTCACAGGGGCGGACGCTCAAGTAATGGCCAAAAGTGAGGCATTGATAAGGGAGACATATGGAAGAAGAATGTTGTTTAGAAAGAAGAGAAAAGATAAGATCCCAAATTTAGTCGCCTCTTACAGTCATGCAATGGGGGCACTAGGTACATGATAATGATTTTATTAATACTATTGCTGAATATGATATTATTTGCCTGTATGAATGTTGGGTGAATGAAAATGACGATGTTACTTTACCTGGTTATGATATTAAACCTGTTCCTAGAAGTGATGGAAGTGGTGGAGGAATTGTTATTTGGGGTAAAGAAACCATTAAGCAAATAGTTTCCATCGAAAACATTGTATTTGATCATTCTGTTATTACCAAAAGTCTATGAAAGATAACAAAAATTGTTTTATTATAGCTAATTATGTGCCTCCGGCCAATAGCGTGGACTATGATAATAATGACGTTGATATTTTTTGAAGTTATAGAAGAAAATATATCTGTGTATAATGAATACGGAAACGTGATTGTTATATAGGTGATTTAAATAGTAGAACCGGAACAAGTAGCGATTTTATAGAAAATGACAATATTGGAAGTCTACCTTTACATGTTTTATCGAATGTTTTTAATTACTTACCTGGTATTATTGTTACTGAAAGAATAAGTACAGATAAAATTATAAACACAATGAGAAGAAAACTTTTGAATTTATGTAAAGTGAGTGGTTTGAGAATCGTAAATGGGCGGCATCCGGGCGAAGATTAAGGCAGTATTACATTTTATAATAGTTTGGGAACAAGTTTAATCGATTATGTTTTTGTTGATGAGTCAAATTTTGAAATTATAGGAAATTTTAAAAGCAGAGAGTTCAATCATTTTTCAGACCATACGCCTATTGTGTTTACGGTAGAAATTAAGATTATAGAAGTAAATATACACGGTGATAATGAGCTGTTTTATTCTACGCGATGGAATCAGGAAAATTTTGTGTTAATCAAAACAATGATCAATAATAATAATTAATGACGATAGTCTAATGCATACTTGCAGAAATATGGAATTGTCTTCTGATAGTGTAAATAAAAGTGTCAAACATTTTTCTGAATTATGTAGAACCATTGTTGAACCTTATTGCGTTCAGATTCCATCTTGTATTATATCTAAAAACTATAATAAGGGAGATAAACCTTGGTTTTCAGAAACTTGTAAAGTAAAATTCAAAGAATACAAAGCTGCTCTCTCAGTCTTTAATAAGAATAAAACACATGACAATCATACAAGTTTGATCGATAAGAAAAAGGTATACAAGAGGCTAGAATTAAAACTGAAAAGAGAATACAAGACCCAGAAGGGTAACATGATGAATTACTTGAGAAAATATAATCCGAAAATATTTTACAGAAGTTTTAAAAGAAAGACAAAAGCGAGTTAAATATGATTTGAAAAGAAAGATTTTTTTAAACATTTTAACAAATTGGCGTCTACTGTTCCTGATCGTAATTAGGAAGTTGATGCATATATGAATGCTTATGATGATTCTGGTAATGATATGAACCCTTATTATGAATTAGATGTAGAGATCACTGAGAGAGAGGTTTTACATGCAATATCTAATTTAAAATAAAATAAGGCTTGTGGTCTTGATGGTTTGTTAAATGAAGTGTTTGTTACTTGGCATTGGCCCCATGTCTAAAATTGCTTTTTAATGGAATATTTAGTTCTGGAACTTTTCAAAATAATTGGAATATTGGAAAAATTATACCACTATTTATTTGTCTTGGAAAAAATTTCACTGCCATTTTAAATGAAAGATTAGTTAATGTTGATAAAATATATAATATTATCACAGATGTACAATTTGGATTTAGAAAAAAAAAATCCACAATAGATGCTATTTTCGTACTACAATCATTAATTAATAGAACTCTCAAAAACCGAAACAGACTTAACTGCTGTTTTATAGATTATAAAAAAGCTTTTGATTTTGTTAGTCGGCACAATCTTTGGTATAAAATGATTAAGGAAGGTATAGAAGGGAAATTCCTGAAAATGATAAGAAGTCTCTATGCAAATGTAAAATGTTGTGTTAAATTCAAAGATGTTACTGAATTTTTCAAATGTGATTGTGGTTTATTCCAAGGGGAAATACTATCTCCCTTATTGTTAACATTATTTGTTAATGATTTAGAAATGGATTTTATAAAAAATAATTGCTTATTGCTAGAAATTCAAACTATTAACTTATTTTTACCTAGATGTTATGCAGACGATATATGGTCATACTATCGGAAACACCAGAAGACTTGCAGAAATGTTAGATTCACTATCAGATTATTGTAGAAAATGGAGCATAACTTTAAATGTAGATAAAACAAAAATAGTTATCTTAAGAAATGGTAGTTTAATAAGAGCAAAAGAAAAATGGTTTTATAATAATGATGCGATTGAATTAGTTGATGAGTTTAATGATTTTGGTCTCACTTTAAACTATAATGGAAAATTTACAAAAAAACCCCAATAAACTAGCAGAACAAGGTCGAAAAGCACTCTTTGCCATAAATAATGTATGTAAAAAGAATTATTTTGATATAGAATCTCGTTTTGCTGTTTTTGACACGTTTTTCAATAGTATTTTAATGTATGGTTCAGAAATTTGGGGATTTCATAAAGCACCCGAAATAGAAAAATTGCATATTTGATTTTTGAAATCCTTATTAGGATTAAGAAAATCTACAAACTCTGCATTTCTTTATATTGAATTTGGAAGATCTCATTTTGAGCTGTTAAGAAATGTTGAAATTTTTAAGTATTAGATTGAATTACCATGTTCTGATAACTGTGTGCTGAAAGCTTGTTATGATGATGATATGGTTGAAAATAAAGACCCCTGGTTCCTTTACTTAAAACATGATCTTTCAAGAGTCGGCCATGGATACATGTTTGTGACTGATATATAAGTATTAATCATTCTAGTGAAGTATATAAGCAGCGATTATGTGATAGTTTTCAGCAAGATTGTCTAGAGAAAGTTCATTCTTCTTTTAAAGGAGTATTATATCAGCGTTTAGTGGAAAGTATTAAATTGCAACCATATCTTCATAAGGCAATTAATATAAATTATCTAAAACATATTTCTAAGATGCGTTTATGTGTGCATGACCTGATCATTGAACATGGTCATTACAGAGAAGAAAGAAAATGTATTTTATGTAAAAAAAATGATATTGAAGATGAATTTCATTTTATAATTAAGTGTAATCACTATTCAGACATCCGGTCTGAATACATAAAGCAATATTATTTCAAAAGGCCTAGTATATATAAATTTGTTCAATCACTCAAAATCGAAAACACAAAAGAACTTAATAATTTAGGAAAGTGTTTATCACTAGCATTTAAAAGTAGAGCAGATTTATTAAGAGGTCATCACTAGAACAGGTCATGTTAAGATACATGTTGTATATCAGTTTATTGAATACAAATTATGTGATATACCATTATTTGCCTTGGTTGTGGATGGGAAGTCATGTAAGATTGCAGTACATGGACTAGTTGAGGCTGCAGAATGGCTGTGAATCGGAGCAGGCAGGATGAGAAAGACTGGAAACAATTAATTGTTGGGCAATGAGCTGATCATCATCACTGCTGATCCATCAGGGTTTGCCTTATTCTACTGACTGTATTGGTACACATGATAAATAGTATGTAAAATAATCACTTTATACCTGTCTCTGACAAATGCAACCATAAGTGGAGTTTTGGTTTATGTTTTAGGTGCTGTGATCATCTTCACAGCTCTCCTGTCTGTGGCGTTCCTGGGACACAACATCAAGGCCAGGATGTGGGCAGGAATGATCGTCATCATTTTGGGTTTGGGGATTGTGGGCGTGTCTGATATTGTATTAGGTGACAAGAAATCCAAAGACACCAATGGAATAATAGCAGGTAAAGTCAGTGTCAGGAATCTCTGTTTAAATAACTTGTATGATTTTGTACAACGAGATGAAAGACAATAAGGCTTATGGTAGTGAATGCCTAGGTACATTAAAGGTATGCAAATATTTTGGAATGATAACTGAATAACATATGAGTTAAATTAGTTAAATTAGCCACGTCTGGATTTATCAAAAAGGTTAATGCCTTGTCCAGGATGTGAAATTCTTAACTCTTACAATTGTATGACTACAGTCTGTACTTATACCGTGTTGTACAGGTATCAATCACTCAGAGCACCTTCTTTGTGTAGTTATACTTGTTTGCTTAAAAATGTGAATCTTAACTGTCATTAAAATAACTTAATCTAAAAATTGAAGAATTTCTAGTCTAGATTCTTCATTGATATAATTTCAACATGCATCTTTGATATCAAAATACTCTTAAGTATTTCACAGGTGTATTTAGTGTATAGTTAATTGTTTGTAACTTTTATCTTCAAAATAAATGAAAATCTGAATCTGAACTATATTAATTATTTATGTAATAAGAATAACCAACACTTTACAATAAATATATAAGATATTTGTTCCCTCTACAGGAGATTTACTGATTATCATGGCACAGATCATTGTGTCTGTACAGATGGTTTATGAAGAGAAGTTTGTGGCCCGTTACAGGGTCAGTCCATTGCTGGCCGTGGGGTATGAAGGTAAGTTCTGTGTTCACCAGTAGGGTCAGTCCATTGCTGGCCGTGGGGTATGACGGTTAGTTCTGTGTTCACCAGTAGGGTCAGTCAATTGCTGGCCATGAGGTATGAAGGTTAATTCTGTGTTCACCAGTAGGGTCAGTCCATTACTGGCCGTGGGGTATGAAGGTTAGTTCTGTGTTCACCAGTAGGGTCAGTCCATTGCTGGCCGTGGGGTATGAAGGTAAGTTCTGTGTTCACCAGTAGGGTCAGTCCAATGCTGGCCGTGGGGTATGACGGTTAGTTCTGTGTTCCCCAGTAGGGTCAGTCAATTGCTGGCCATGAGGTATGAAGGTTAATTCTGTGTTCCCCAGTAGGGTCAGTCCATTGCTGGCCGTGGGATATGAAGGTTAGTTCTGTGTTCACCAGGAGGGTCAGTCCATTGCTGGCCGTGGGGTATGAAGGTTCGTTCTGTGTTCACCAGTAGGGTCAGTCAATTGCTGGCCGTGGGGTATGAAGGTTAGTTCTGTGTTCGCCAGTAGGGTCAGTACATTGCTGGCCGTGGGGTATGAAGGTTAGTTCTGTGTTCACCAGTAGAATTGCGTGTGAGTTTGTACAGCTGATACAAGATCCACCATATGCATACATCAGGCCACTGTCAGCTTTTTCTTTGGACAGGTTTTTCAGATTCATGAAAAGTTGAGTTTAACAGCAAGCTACAGGTCAAATATTATACTATAATTAGGACAACAATATAACATACATGAAGTTACTTCTTATTAATGACCTTGACTCACTTTTAAATAACATGGCTCAGGACAGACTACTGTACATATATTAAAATATAAAACAACAGATTTATAAAGCACACTTTGTGCACCTCCTGTCTCTGGGTCTGCTTTCCTAAGCATTTGGACCGATCATGTTATTTGCACAGATAAACGAATTACAACCAATGCTATGATTAAGACCATTGATAATGATACATCAGCATCCCAGTATACAATAATGTCTTGTTTTTCTACAGGTCTATGGGGTTTTATCATCCTAGGGATATTGTTGGTACCATTTTACTACATAAAAGCCGAGGTGTTTAGTAAACTCCCTAGTCACAGACTGGAGGACCCACTCGACGCCTTCAGACAGATCAGTAACAATGGGCAAATAGCCATGGCGGTTATAGGTATGTGTTCTCAGAAATATACATAATAGTTGGTGTATCATCATCCTTCTGTGGCAGTGTTCAGGTGAGTGTTCATACAACTCCAGTTGTGTATAGGTACATGTAGCTAATTACTTCACACTCTGTATGATCTTCACTTACCTCATAAGAATGCAACTCGTTATACAAAATATTAAGGCTTTAAATTTAAATGAAATTTGATGAGAATGTTTTAGATTCAACTGTTAAAAGCTGCATTCAAAACACAAGAGGAGAAATGACATTATTGAATTGAAGAGAATACAATTTTGATTAGTAAAATATTGTGTTTGTTCCCAGTGTAATATTGATGTTGAATATCTGTTTCACTGTATTGAGTATCATTGTGTTGGTATTGTGTACTTGTAATGTTTATCTTCTCAGTGTAATATTGATGTTGAATATCTGTCTCACTGTATTAAGTATCATTGTGTTGGTATTTTTTACCTGTATTGTTTATGTTCCTTAGGTAACATAGTAAGTATCGCCTTTTTCAACTTTGCCGGGATAAGCATTACAAAGTCACAGAGTGCGACCACCCGTATGGTGCTGGACAGTGTGAGGACGCTGGCCATTTGGTTGATCAGCCTTATGCTCAGTTGGCAGCAGTTCGAGTTATTGCAAGTGTTTGGGTTCCTGCTGCTGATCGTGGGTATGTGTCTATATTACAACATCCTCGTCCCCATCATTACAAGGCACCTGCCATGCAATCGTCAGACAGCCGCCACAGAGGAAGAGAATGAGCCTATCCTTCAACAGAACGCTCCAGGTATTATTTAATGGGAGATAGTCCCTTAACTGATGGCAGTGTTAACAGTTATAATGGAGGATCACACGGGTATTATTTAATGGGAGATAGTCCCTTAACTGATGACAGTGTTAACAGTTATAATAGAGGATCACACGGGTATATTTAATGGGAGATAGTCCCTTAACTGATGGCAGTGTTAACAGTTATAATAGAGGATCACACAGGCATTATTTAATGGGAGATAGTCCCTTAACTGATGACAGAGTTAACAGTTATAATAGAGAATCACACGGGTATATTGAATGGGAGATAGTCCCTTAACTGATGGCAGTTTTAACAGTTATAATAGAGGATCACACAGGTATTATTTAATTGGAGATAGGCCCTTAACTGATGGCAGTGTTAACAGTTATAATAGAGGATCACACGGGAATTATTTAATGGGAGATAGTCCCTTAACTGATGGCAGTGTTAACAGTTATAATAGAGGATCACCCAGGTATTATTTAATGGGAGATAATCCCTTAACTGATTGCAGTGTTAACAGTTATAATAGAGGATCACACAGGCATTATTTAATGGGAGATAGTCCCTTAACTGATGGCAGTTTTAACAGTTATAATAGAGGATCACACGGGAATTATTTAATGGTAGATAGTCCCTTAACTGATGGCAGTGTTAACAGTTATAATAGATGATCACACGGGAATTATTTAATGGGAGATAGTCCCTTAACTGATGGCAGTCTTAACAGTTATAATAGAGGATCACACAGGTATTACTTAATGGGAGATAATCCCTTAACTAATGGCAGTGTTAACAGTTATAATAGAGGATCACACGGGAAATATTTAATGGGAGATAGTCCCTTAACTGATGGCAGTCTTAACAGTTATAATAGAGGATCACACAGGTATTATTTAATGGGAGATAATCCCTTTACTGATGGCAGTGTTAACAGTTATATTAGAAGATCACACAGGTATTATTTAATGGGAGATAATCCCTTTACTGATGGCAGTGTTAACAGTTATATTAGAAGATCACACAGGTATTATTTAATGGGAGATAATCCCTTTACTGATGGCAGTGTTAACAGTTATATTAGAAGATCACACAGTTATAATAGAGGATCACACAGGTATTATTTAATGGGAGATAATCCCTTTACTGATGGCAGTGTTAACAGTTATATTAGAAGATCACACAGGTATTATTTAATGGCAGATAATCCCTTAACTGATGGCAGTGTTAACAGTTATAATAGAGGATTACACAGGTATTATTTAATGGGAGATAGTCCCTTACCTGATGGCAGTGTTAACAGTTATAATAGAGGATCACCCAGGTATTATTTAATGGGAGATAATCCCTTAACTGATTGCAGTGTTAACAGTTATAATAGAGGATCACACAGGTATTATTTAATGGGAGATAATCCCTTTACTGATGGCAGTGTTAACAGTTATATTAGAAGATCACACAGGTATTATTTAATGGGAGATAATCCCTTTACGGAAAGGCAGTGTATGTAAACAGTTTTAATAGAGGATCACATAGCTGTCTCCACTGATTAAAAGAACATAAAAAACTAAGACAGATTCTAATTCTGTCAGTTAAAGTAAACTAAATTAAACAGTTCTTTGGTTGTGTCAGTAATATTCCTGTTATAGATGGAAACAAAATTCCGTTTTATCATTCAACACACCAGCTCCAGAAATATTCCATTAAAAATGAGAATATAGATATAGAGGATGGGCCTAATGTATTTTGACACTTTTAGTGGTACTGTATATTGTAATTTAACTGGTGCAAATTCATTTTTACTGGTGTCACAGATTGGAGCCAGTAAAAAAGTTATTAGCGGCAGTCAAATCAAAATATACTGCCCGCAAATCTCAAAATACACCAGGATTATCCCCATTCCTATTCATATTAGCTAACACTTCAAAAAGAAAACACAATTCTAAGATAATTTTTGTGCATTTCTTTAAAATCTGGGTCATTCAGCCATGGATGGGTGATGCCTCCAGGCTTCACATGTGAATGAGAACTAACAGACGGTACATCAGGGTTAGATCCAGTTTTTATACATTTATTTCTCTTTCCAGGTATACAAGACAATGCCTAAATGAACATTCCTGCTAGTATTGTTACAAGCCAGCGTGGACTGGATGCCAATCTTTCCTTGTGGTCATGGAACATCAAACATTCTAGTATGTGTATAATGTGACATTAAAAATGAACATTGAAGAATTGGTACATGAACCACTTAGGGCTTTCAAGAGAGTATATAGGGGAGGCTTTCAACAAAGTATACAGGAGGGTTTTGATGTAACATTGTATGAGTATGTATGGCAAATTCTGACTATATTTTGTCACATAATTCTTAATTGCTTTAGATTTTTATGAAGAACTGTTCTGTTGGTCTGAATTGATAGACTCAACAGGAATAACAATGTTTCACCTCTACTTTGACCTTTACGTTGGGGTATGGATCTGCCCGTGGTACACAACACACCCTTACGTGATGATACTTGATATTTATACGGAATGGTGATGTTGGGGTGCTAGAGCAGGAGAAATGTATTATGTTCAGTACGGTGCTTATGCTATAACAACAGAAGGTGTTGAAAGCCTACGAATGTTGGGATAAAGGTGCTAGTGATAGACCCCATAATTAAGATTTGTCACAACTTCAGTACCTCCCAGCTGGAGGATTGTAAATTATCCTTACATTGTTATATATATGTGTAATTTCAACTATTTACTATCATAATGGAAGCAGAGGAAGACTCCTTTCTCCCAGATGGATGCAGGTCTTCAATAGTAATGTAAAAGGAGTGCAAATAAAACTGAAAATATTCACCGACGTGAAAAATGCATCTGTCTGCTCCCAATCCCACCGATACAATTAAACTCCTTACACTTTGACAATAGTGCTGTTTAATGTATGTCATTGTGCAGCTTTTATTTCTGGGAGGCTGCATGTATCATTCACTCTCCTTCACTTCATCATTCCACTCATTCACGCAATGTATAATTCTCCATATATGATCATATGTTGATGAAGCTTCTGTTAGGGCTCATGTGTTGTGTTAGCGGCTCTGTTCAGAATTGTTTTTTTGTTGATTATGTCGTTCACATTTTATACAGATGTGGCCGGTACTGATTTGTCCTCGGAAGTCTTTATGTCATTTTAATCTAATGTCCTCTTTTTGCTCTATCTCTCTCTCCTCGGCCGATTTCGTTTTTTCATTTCTGCAAATGTACAATCTTTTGACATAAATAAATATACAATTGATGAACTATCGACCAACCGAACACCGTAACCTCAGATTATGTTTACAGCCAACTTACATGGGCTCTTACCACAGGGTTATGTTTACAGCCAACTTACATGGGCTCTTACCACAGGGTTATGTTTACAGCCAACTTACATGGGCTCTTACCACAGGGTTATGTTTACAGCCAACTTACATGGGCTCTTACCACAGGGTTATGTTTACAGCCAACTTACATGGGCTCTTACCACAGGGTTATGTTTACAGCCAACTTACATGGGCTCTTACCACAGGGTTATGTTTACAGCCAACTTACATGGGCTCTTACCACAGGGTTATGTTTACAGCCAACTTACATGGGCTCTTACCACAGGGTTATGTTTACAGCCAACTTACATGGGCTCTTACCACAGGGTTATGTTTACAGCCAACTTACATGGGCTCTTACCACAGGGTTATGTTTACAGCCAACTTACATGGGCTCTTACCACAGGGTTCGTAATTCTGGGGGAAGGTTTTGGGACATTTCACATCAAAGTACACTCTAAATTTAATTATGTTTAACAATAAAATAATCTCTGCAAGATACTGATAAATTAGACCAAACTTCATTATTTGTTCGCTACATTCCACATTAGGGAACACTTGGCCCACTCATTGTATGTAGACTAAAATAGTATGTACATATCAATCTTAGAAACCCTCTACTGACCATTAAGACCTAGGGCAGGTGAGCTTATGCCATGGCACTTCTTCTGAAGATCTGATTGCCCTAAAGTCATGATATTTGTCCAGTAGCATCCTATGATGAAGTTTGTGAATGAAAATGAGTACATTGACCTTTAGATACTTTCAAAGTCATATGTCCGTCATGCGACACCATCCTTATATGACCTTAGCTGTTGCTAAAATGATAAACAAATAACAACAAACAAAACCCTTCAACACACTTCTGAATATCGGAAACCTGTTCAGTCCTGCTCCTATTCCCTCACCAGCATCCTGTGTTTGAGTTCACTATGCCCTTGCCCTACGTATACTTTCAAGGTCACAGGGGTCAAGTAACTGTAAACCTTCAACCGCTTCTGAATATCCAATCAACTTAACTTCACAATATTTGGCCAACAACTCCATGTACCAAAATAAACAGGTGAGCGATACAGGCCTCTTGTTTTACAATTGAATTACTTTGTCCAACTTTCAACATCACAACACTCAATCAATATGTTTTTGAACAGTGTATTTTGTAATGGCATTGTACGTAATGCAAATGAAGCTTTGAAACCTATTTCTGTTGTGACATTATCCTTTGTGAATGATGCATTATGATTTATTTTTAATAGTGAATCATAAGTGATTACTAAGATTATAAAGCTGTAGAGACTGATCGCGGCAACACTTGTTTTAGCAAACTAGTAACAAGAAACACTTTGTGACAGAGATTGTTACGTCACAATCGTATAACTATGTTTGTCTTTTGTAAATGTTATAGAAAAATTATAATATAAAGGTTGTATATTAACAGTGAATACCAGTTTTGTCAGTCTTTGCACATTTTCGATAGTTTTGAAGACTTTTTGACCTCAAATGTTTTTCTAGTAATTGTGAAGTCATGAATATTGAAAGTGCAAAACAGTGCATTTAATTATACTGCTTTAAACATGACTAAACAAATATTTGTGATATATGTGTAAAGTTATTGTCAAGAAACGATATACATGCTGTTATTCTAGTATGTGTGAGGTGCTGCTTTCATTTGTATTGCACTTATATTTTTAAATCATTTTGCAAATGAATTGCCATGCTATAGTTAAAATGATCAGTTCATAGGTATGTTACAATATGCTTTATGACTTTGATGCAAAATAAAATTTCTAAAAATTTGGAGAGTTAATAACATCTTCTTTCAAACAAAAGGAATAAAGCCCATATTAGGAAGTGGAAAACCAATTTCCAAGGGTCTACCTATAGCCCTGCCCTAACAACCAATATGGTGAGTGTAACAGAAAACAGTACACCATGTACCAACAGAAAACAGTACACCAGGTACCAACAGAAAACAGTATACCATGTACCAACAGAAAACAGTACACCTGGTACCAACAGAAAACAGAACACCAGGAACCAACAGAAAACAGTACACCATGCACCAACAGAAAACAGTACACCATGTACCAACAGAAAAGAGTACACCAGGTACCAACAGAAAACAGTACACCATGTACCAACAGAAAACAGTACACCAGGTACCAACAGAAAACAGTACAGCATGTACCAACAGAAAACAGTACCCTAGGTACCAACAGAAAACAGTACACCTTGTACCAACAGAAAACTACACCATGTCCCAACAGCAAACAGTACACCATGTAACAACAAAAAACAGTACACCAGGTACCAACAGAAAACCGGACACCATGTACCAACAGAAAACAGGACACCATGCACCAACAGAAAACAGTATACCATGTACCAACAGAAAACAGTTCACCATGTACCAACAGAAAACTACACCATGTACCAACCGCAAACAGTACACCATGTACCAACAAACAACAGTACACCAGGTACCAACAGAAAACC
The DNA here is from genome assembly GCF_002113885.1 of Mizuhopecten yessoensis. Taxonomy (NCBI): domain Eukaryota; kingdom Metazoa; phylum Mollusca; class Bivalvia; order Pectinida; family Pectinidae; genus Mizuhopecten; species Mizuhopecten yessoensis. The sequence goes on from NW_018408632.1 coordinate 45,787, forward strand.
GGACACCATGTACCAACAGAAAACAGTACACCATGTACCAACAGAAAACTACACCATGTACCAACAGCAAACAGTACACCATGTACCAACAAAAAACAGTACACCAGGTACCAACAGAAAACAGTACACCATGTACCAACAGAAAACAGTACACTTTAGTTAATATGTCATTAAACTGGTTATGTATCTTTTTAATAGCTTGTGTACAAGTTCAATATATTTGAATGACATTCCAAGTTTTAATAATGGTCTTTGAACATGACTTACAAGGGGATGACATTTAGGGTGTTTATCACATCCTTAAGGAGGCTTTGTTGAACACATGCCAACACATACACTCTCTAGGGCCGTTCATACGGAAGCTGGTCTTGCCAAGTGTTGTTTTGAGAGACAAAGTGTTCGAGTCGTCACTCTAGAGGACTGTTTCTCTTCAGAAAACCGAGTAACACAAATCAATACCAACTTGTATATCGACACTGCCTTATTGAAATTAAGAGACATAGATAATTAAAACCGCTGCAATAGCGCTTTTTGCTGATTTTAAACACACATAAGGTTAAGTTCAGTAGAGGAATCGTATAAAGGACTAGTGCTGGCAACAAATGGTTTGACGTAGGAACAGAACCAGCGGGACAGTTTAACGAGGGAATAGCACCAGAGGACAAGAGTAGGTCTCCAGGAGTCCAGAGCAGAAGATATTAAATAGACGTTGGAAAAGTATCAAATACATATTCTAAAATATTAACATATAGTGTATTCAGTACACATCAATACGGAAACGACATCATAGGAATGAAAACAAGGTATAAAATAAACCGGAGAATAGAAGGTGATATTCTTGTAATAAACTCATTGATAATAGAGTGTAGACTATTAATCAGGGCTTGATAACCTGTATAAGAGTAGTTATGTCACAGTGTGAAAATATTGATGTTTTATTAAAGGCTGTGATAAAACGTTTTTAATTGAAATTAATAATTGTTGCACTGCGTGTACATGTGCCGTGTGCGATCACTGTGCCATCTACCTGTGTTGTTTCGTGAGTCTGTTGTCACATGTCACCTTGTTGTTTTAGAACTCAATTTAGAACTGGCCCACTGCGGCGTATCCAGAAGGCTTCCTTTATCTTCCGCTTGAACAGATTGCTCTCTCTGTCCAAAACTTTGGAGTTATCCCAGTCTATCACATGCTTTTTCTGTTACTTTATAACATGTCAATCTCTTTTGCAACCGAACGGAGTGCTAAGAACTGACATATAATTTAACGTTTATTAATATACGTAGGTCATGCGGATCTTAATTTCTCTTCTACTAGCTGTTGAGAGGAATACCGACTTCAATTCAAGACAGATGTTGTCGTGCGAAACCACTAAACTCGTAGTAAAATCCATTGGTTATACAATTTAGCAGATGGCAATCAAGAAAATAAAGGTCATGTACCCTTGATCGATTAGGGTTAGGGGTAGGGTTTCCATGAACTTAAGGTAAACCATGGACAGTACATATAGATACTTTATACGTCCCTGGGTAAACCTCCTATCTTTATACAATTTGAAGATTAACTGACTCGAGTTAGATAAACATGATAAACAATGAACACTCGTTGGGGAAGCTCTATATATCCAATCTCACGTTCCTTATTATGTTATGTATGCATTTAATGATACGTTTTTAGAGCTAGCTATCTGGTACATGTACAACACTCACAATCATGTAATAACTTTGAGTCCTGGACACAGATATTGGCGTTTTGTTTGACCACCTCAGAGCTGAGATATGGCAATGATTGAAACATTTTTATTGCAAATTTGATAAAAAAAGTAGCGCCTGGAGAAAGCAATACAAACCATGTAGCGCCGACCCACTTTCACTCAGCCAAGTTTAATAGAAGTTTTCAAAAACAACTTGACTTGTGATTTTTTTTTATTTCAAAGAGAAAAATATGTTAACACATGAATATAAACACCAACAAATATTACAACGACAACCAAAACATATTAACAACTAATAAAGTCAATAAAAAGATTTACAATAAAGTGACAGAAATGTACAGAGATCAAAAGGTGCATGACCTGATGTTGGGATGGGAGTTACCTCCCTTAGACTACTAAATGTAACATCTGACACCAAGGGGCACTGTCCGATCTATTCAGCTTTTTTTTACCTTTTCCACGATTAATAATCTTTTAGTTTAAGACAACCAACCATATATTCTGCCTTTTAAGAGGAATTAAATAGATTTGGTTTTTTTATGACTTAAAGCACATACAGCTTGTCAACAAATTTCAGTCACAATATACATGTTAAGTATACTTGTCATATTGTATGGCACTAAATTAACACATAAACATCATTATTGGTTTACAATAGAACCTAGCTGGTCCATCCACAACTAATCGGGCTGTTCCATTATCTAATCGGGCTGTTTCATTATCTAATCGGGCTGTTCCATTATCTAATCGGGCTGTTTCATTATCTACTGCTCTTGTTCTAGCGTGGTTGCATTGTATTAACATCTATCACATATACATGTAGTTGAAAAGACCTTTTTTATTTTTTATTTTAACTTCATAAAATATGTGTTCGCTGACCTCAGGACCTGTGCATTAACTACTACTTCGTATCGTCATGAGAGCACTGTCCACAAAATAAACGTCTGGAAATCATTAAAGGGTAGACATTGCCAAACTATTGGACTTGCGGTTAGAAAACTGTGATATGGTTTAAGCTATCTCTTATTAATATATTTTATGATAAATGATAGCCCCGACGACAATTCATGTAACGTGCGATCCTCTGACGTAGATTTCAACAAGGTGAGAGGAGTTGAAATGGTAAAACAATCCAACAGCACATTAACGCATACATTTACTATGTTCCCTTTATACATCATTTCTCAAGTTTTATTTTTGCTAATATGTTAAATAGGAAGATATTTAATAACGACATCATAAAATCCTTATACATTTCCATTGATATACTAAAAGTACATATTTTATCTGCTGCAAACATTAACTTCAAGTAATTGATATCTTTGATTAAAAAAGGTTTACAAATATTTCACTATGAGAGAAACAGATTCTATAATATATATTATTTATCTTGTATAAAACAAATTGTATTGTAACAGTTTACATTTAAAAAGATATTTCCCAACATTTTCTTTCTATGTACAATAATGCATCAATGGAATGTAGATAAATACATATGATATATAATACAAAGCTGGTCCTACATAAACATTGTGTTTCCCACACTTCATTTTACACAGCAATGACTGATTCTGCATGAATAAATGGAATTTCATTAACATGGTCTTTAATAATATTAATATACAATTATAGCATGGTGATGAGGTCGATACATGGTTTTATCGACCTAGGTTAGCAATATTGACCGAGGACGCAGTCCGAGGTCAATATTGCTAACCTAGGTCGATAAAACCATGTATCGACCGAAATCACCATGCTACAATAGTTTTATTATTTTAATCGATTTTTTCAAAATTGAAGAAAAAAATGTAAAAAAATATAGTTTTCCATTTTTTTCCCATTTTTTTTCCAGAGTCTATTTATAGCAGGTCAATAACACTTTTTCTACCAACTTTTTTACAAAAATTCCAGAATCTATTTATAGCAGGTCAATAACACTTTTTCTACCAACTTTTTTGAACACCTGTTCCAGAATCTATTTATAGCAGGTCAATAACACTTGTTCTACCAACTTTTTTGAACACCTGCAAACCACTCAGGTTTATAACTACTTTTACAGGTGGTCACATGATGTTGTTTCAGCCAATCAGAGTCAGCTAAAAATCAATAAAAATAATAATAATAATTATAGGTTCTTATATATCGCTATATCACAACCTAGTTCGTATGTCATCTCAAAGCGATTCAGAAATTATTATCCGTGGTGATAGGGCCTTTGCAACCAGCCAATATCTTTCTTCTAAACATTTTCTTCAGGTTGGTAAGTATGGATTATGAAAAGTTCTTTTTACACAACCAATACAATTTTCTATGTGACGTTTCGATGACTAGTACGATATGTACACTGTCACCAAATCGTACTTGTCATCGACACGTCACATAGAAATTTGTATTGGTTGTGTAAAAAATAACTTTTCATCAGCCAATATCTCTCTCAACTCCATACAGCCGGAGCTGCCATTTCGGCGCTAACGGCTAGCATTAAACTATTCTAGCACTGCCCAACCAAGTACTCATTTACAACCGAGAAGATTTGGACAAGCAAAGTAAAGTATCCTGCTCAAATATACAACACAGTGCCGTGCCGTGACTCGAACACGCAACCCTTCGGTCATGAGCCCGGCGTCCTACCACTACACTATAGCTACCGTGCCTCCTGTTGCAATTCATCTGTTAAACGATTGAGATAGTTGGGTGTTTTCCGCTTGCTCCACTAAAATTAACATATAAATATCTTCCATTTATTTAATATCAATCCAAACTTCGAGTACATCTCGAGATTACTTATGCTCAAATACTAAGCTCAACGGAAGAATGGAACAGACATAGTATCATATTAGCATAAAGAAAACCTTTTTTCCTTTCTAAGTACGGTGATTATTTGGGTATTTTGTTTTCCTCAAACGATTCAATTATTTTAAATACACAAGAAGGGTTCATCAGCACTCGTAAATATATTCCAGAAAAATCAATGAATACTGTGAAAGCTGTTGCGAATAGCAATATGACTACACATTTACATACTAAAACAGTGGCCCGAGTACCTGGACGTCCAAAGTATCACAAAAGCTGTCGATTTGAATTCCACATGATGTCATATTGAAGTTCGAACCAAGTCTATACTACCTATGCAGTGATAATATTTAGCATGATGTGCTCCCTAACCTTCTACTGTGTGAAGGGGAACTTTTGCTGCAATTTCGTGTTCACCTTTATCGCCCCCTGTGACGAGGGCGAATTTATCATTACAGAGAATATAACAACATTACAATGAAATGTGAAGACTGAAATTAACACTGGGCGAAAACTGGTCTCGTGTGGTAGCCAGGCGATATTTGAGTGGGCGCAAACTTTCCAATATAGAGTATAACTAAGTCTAACTTGAACTAATAGATTCCATTTCAGCAATAATGACTATCACATTAGTATGCATATTTATTACAACCATTCATCGTTCGTATCTCAATACATAATATAACTGAATCACCAAATTAAACCGAATGGAGGTTTCATCTGCCCGACTTCAGATTATGTAAATGCGGTTTCTGAAATGCCGGTGAATAAATCTTGATTAGATTTTGCTATTATCTACATATACCTGTACAGGAGATGTTTTAAACCTTTGATATTAACCTCGGCATCGTTTTGTCCTCGTGGTCACACATGCAGTCATTTGTATTGCTTAATGATCTGGTTTACCTGTGTGCGCATTTTCTATTGTTTTCAAATGGATATATTAACGACTCTAGCCTTGAAGGATGAAGCAAGGATCATGCGTTGTCTTCGCTAGAAACGGATTTCACAAACTGTTCAGCATCATTTTTCAAAGCGGAAGGAACATTCTCTAAGGTCATTGAATTATCTCTGTCTTTCATCGACTTGTTTTGGACTCAAGTGAAAAATTATTTTCCTCGATTGTTTGGTTACATCAACGCTCTGGTAAATGTGGCGGATCTCCGACACCTAATTTCATCTGACCCTTGCAGATTCTTTTTCTTACCAATAGCTATAGGATCACAGTATTCAGTGATTGAAAACCATGCTCCCCCGAACCTAATAAGTGGATTTCACGTGTTGATAACTATTTGGGACAATGTCCTTCAGGAAGGATTTCTGCATGATTTTATACAAGTTTCTTCCAGGACAGGTTAGGGTGTTTACCTTGTCGATCATCCCTGGTTCGAAAGTGATCCAGACATCAGATCTCTCCTAGGACATCATTGTGCTGAAGAATTAACAGAATTATTTCCAGTTTTACCTGTTCATGATTCTTCTGTCCTCCGGAGCTGCCATTTCTTGTTGTTGTGATAAGCCATTGGTGCTACCACTTGTCAGGATATGTTACTGCAGCAACAGCCCAAGCGGTGCATCAATATCCACAGATTCTGCTACACGTGTGGAGGCTGACAGAGGTGTCCGTACTCAGACATGCGTGCCTGCGGACATGTCAGATTTGTCTTTCTCATCAGCCACCTGCCAATCCAGGTGGAGACTTTTCTAAGACAGGTGTAGGTGAGAGGTCGATTGATCCTGTCAACGTGTATCATTTGTGCTAGAATCTCTGATAGGAGTTCCTTTGGCACGTTTGAGTAACGTGAGTTGATCCGTCTTGCGTATGAGAAAGCCGGGGATAAATATTTGGATGTTAAAGCTTTATTTTTATGTAACATTTGACCTTAATGGAGTCCCAGCCTACTTTTCTATCTTTTGCATACTGTGTGTCAACAGGACACAAATTGATATTTAGCTATATGAAGTAAGAGTAGTTTATGCTGTGGTCACATACAAGTCGGACAGGAAGATTTTACCAAGGGTGTTTGACGGATTTAATCCTTTTATTTTGAAATACAAAAGACCGGTTGCTATAGTAAATATGTATCTGAAAGCTATGTAATGTGTAATTTACACCAGGAAAACGGATTTACGAAGACAAACCTCAAGATCAGAATTTTCATCTCCCGAAAACTCCCCAAAATATATAAAAATAATCAAATAAATCGTAGTTTTAATACAAATTATTATAAATGTTGTCTCATACACGCATTCTGGGGTATTTCTCTGTGTCTAAACATCACCTGTAAAACAAGTTTAAACAAGTTCCGAATGTCTAAATAGCATGGGTTTTTCTTCGGTGAAATTAGGATTATTTGTACCATGTAAAGCATACATTTGAAAAGCATGTTAACAAGCATATATTTCAATGAGATATGATTTGATAATTTAAAACCATTTTTACAGTTTAGGTTACAGAATATATAACAATCTCAGTGGATTTAATGACTATCTCCACTACTTTTTGTTACATTATCGAATTATATTAAAATTAGATATTAGTTGCTGATGAAATCCTTTCTTAAGCTGACATATTCTTTTCAAAGTTTTCTGCAAATCAGTACATGGGCCACTGTTTGAGTTTATACAAATAATAAAGTGTTCATGGTCGGATTCGATCCTTTAGATTTTGTACCGAGAGGTTTGTTTTTTAAATTTGTACAAATTCCAATTATGATCAATTTAAAAAAATGTTATATTTATTATCATCGGTGTCAAAATACAAAACAATTCCTGAAATTTAAGTTGATACAACAGAAACTTATCCAAACAGACATCAAAACAAAAGCCTAAGGTATCCTGAACGAAGCCCTCTTCAGGAAACAACATAGAACAAACAGGTGCTCTAGATCGGCAAGTAATTTCTACACCACAAGTGGTACCCAGCTTTTATTCTCTGCAAGAACTCCTATATGTTTTGACTTTATGCTAGATTACCTTCAATCAGCCTGACAGTTAAAATGACCTGATCCTATAATTAGGTCAAGCTAGCACTGCTTTATACACACGTTTCCTAGTTTACCACACACCAGGCAGTCGAATGAAACATTTAAAAAAACAAATCGATCATTCCATGTCAGATCACAAATAGGACTGGCGAGAAATGTGATGACTTATATACACACGAGACAAAGTGGAAACAACAGAACAATACATTGATATAGATATTGCTAAGTTCCCAAAGGTCTATGGTAAGTGCTTTACAAAAGTACAAAACATTCAATGCTCCTGAAAGCTTTACACGTAAATCCCCTCTGGTATTTCTGAGAATCCATTCCAAAGATAATCCTTACACTTGCTGGCACAAAGGCATCACATTTCAAATTTCTGTTTCCAATATCCTTTCCTTTAGAATCTGGTATCTCTGTCACTAATTCACGATTCTCACTTTCTGTGTATGACAAATTTTCAGTTTGGAAAGGTCGTCCATATACCAGTGGTTTTATGGTTATAACCCATATCATGTACTTTTAAATATTTTCCTCACAATGATATGCGAAAAACATTTGTATTGGCCTGCATCTGAGTTTTCTCCAAGATTTCTCAAAGTTACCATAATACTTTGAAAATTGTTAAAAAATATGAACATCCTTTTTTTTGTGAAAATGAACAGACAATTAATTTGTTCCTATTCAATTTTGATCCATTAAAAAAAAGGAAAAAGTGTTAATCACAAAAGCATCACTACGTTTCACAAGCACGATTGTCTGTAGCAATTGCTCCATTTCGGGTCAAGTTCATTTCAGATTGGACTGACCCATTATCCGTAATGTCAGTTTGAGTGTTGCTAGGGAGGGATGTTGGTCTTATGATATCAAGATTATCTGGCAGTGACGTCAAGTTGATAAGGTTACCACACGAGTCTGTGTTGTTCTGTGTATTATTGTCATATGTTTGTGCTGTATTTTCTGAAAGAGGGGAGGAGGGTGGTGATGATAATGACGAAGAAGGATCATCTGATGCTAGTCCATTTGAATTCATGTTTCCAGCTTCAGATGTAACAGAAGAGCCATTTTGTTTCAAATCCTCATCTGGGGTTGTGGAAGAGGTGTCCATGTCAACCTCATTGTCATAGTTACCTAAACAGTCATCCATATTGTATAAAGAATTGGAATATTCCACCTGGTTACCATAAGAGTAAGATGCATTATGGGAGCAGGAAAGGCTTTCATCTGATTGGGTAAGTCCTGCTGTCACAAAAAGTAGTTCTGGAGATACCATTTCTACATCACTAGGTGATGACGCATCAGTGGGTGAAGTGTCAAAGGACATCATAGCATTGAGGTCTTGACTCGGAATGACAGTGTTCTCTGTTACACTGTCAGATCTGTTGCCAAGCAGCTGCTCCTTTTCTATACTAGGGGGCGGCTCTATTGCCAGGATAGGTATTGCTACTACAGGTACTGTGGGTGCTGTCGTTACTGGTGCTGCCACTACAGGTACTGTGGGTACTGTTACTGGTGCTGCCACTACAGGTACTGTGGGTGCTGTTACTGGTGCTGCCACTACAGGTACTGTGGATGCTGTCGTTACTGGTGCTGCCACTACAGGTACTGTGGGTGCTGTCGTTACTGGTGCTGCCACCTGTGGGTTGGGCATGTCTTCATTACAAACCTCCCCCTCACTACTGATGCTGTCCACACTGATAGGGCTGGGGGACTTCACTGGGGATAATTCTTTCTCTACTGGGGCTTCAGCAGCAGGGCAAGGCTGGGGTGTGATGTCCTGTTGGGCAAAATAAGATGTCATATTAAACATTAAAACCAAATCTATGAAAGCATGCAAGACTGAGGTTAATACTTTTTACTTTACAGTGGATCTGACATCTACTGTTTATAAAAGGGTAGAGTCATCAATACCAAGGCGATGAACATTTTTTTCTGCCATACAAATGTACCTTAATGTGAAAAAGAGAGCTGTACACAGGTAAGAGATATCCTTGTGTCACCCTAAGACCAAGACGAGGGGATTCCCAAGTCAAGACTACAAGAGGGTATCTTACAGGTGTAATTATGGTAATGAAGCAAAATAATTTGACAAAGTGTAAGATGTTACAATTGTTAACTACCCCATATACAGTGTTGCAGTGTATACCTTGTCTGCCTCCTCATCGATAAACTGTATGGATGCGTGAGAGTCGGAGGGGGAGGGTGGGATCGGGGAGGGTGCAGTGACCACCAGGACCGGATTGGAGTCCAGGAAACAGTGTTTAGGCGACATTGTAGGAGAGCTAGGGGCACCGTGATTGTTCACCGGGTAGTAACGGTTACCTCCCTTTACTGTGGAACTGCTCTGAAACAAAATCATCACATTGTGAGTTAAAACAGGTTCCCGCTCTCTTTATTTGTTTTCCATATCAAATCCTAATGATTCAAAAGCAGTACATGCAATACTAGAAACAAAGTGTGTGAGAGATCGCAAATGCATATATCCAAAACTCTGTTCATCGTGAGACCCAGACAAGAATACACCACATGTAACAGTTACTAAACAACAAGAAAACAGTACACAAGAACCTGCTTACATCCTTATATTGATAGACTATATATCTTCTATGTAGGGTCAATGTCATGAAGTTTGGTTGGACTTGTTCCCACCATCATGTAATGATTATTTAGCTGTGCCTTAAATATATGACCTTGACCTCTTCAAAAGGTTGAGCAACATATGTCTGTAATAAGTATTTGAAATTTCATGAAATTTGGTTTAAAACTTTGCTCAAGTTATGTTTTTAACCATCATCTAACAATTCTTTTAAATAAAATAAATGAATATACAACAATTGATAAAGCGCTCTATCTAGCTAACATAGGCCACTCTAAAGCACTTTACAGTACATAGATATACAATTAATACAATTAGCACATACATTAATAAATACTATTATCAGGCGCTTACTACTAGTTCTATGCCACCTGGCTAATATCTCCCTATATGTGTGTATGCCTGTGTGTGTGCTGGAGATGTAATGTGTTTTGTTTGTAGTGGGACCGTGCTTCGAACGGCATCATTTATAGTGCCACCTCACTTGAAAGCTACAGCACAGATACTGCAACATCCACCCCAGACCATGTTATACTCCACCTGGGTTGTTGGAGTTGTGTGGGCAGGAGAAAAACACTTTCTCTGAATATCCATGTGTACGCCGAATTCGGGGATTGAATCCCGACCGGCTACGTGGAAGGCCGGAGTGTTAACCACTTGACCAATCTTCCCATTAGACAAAATATGACCTTGACCTTCAAATCTATGACCTTAACCTTCAAAAGATCATAAGAGAATTAGAATATATTAGATTCTGTAAGAATTGTTGGGAGTTGTATGAAATTTGGTTGAAAACTTAAGTCAGAAACATTGTCCTCATTGAAAAAAAATACATCATTTCTATAATGGATATTTTTTTTGAGATTTTTAAAAGGTTTTGATTTATTCTTATGTTTTTAAATTGCCAAGGAACTTATTAGGTGGAATACAGCAGCAGTGATTTCATTACATACAATGTGCAGTGGTTAAAAAGGTGTAAGAAACATTCCTCCACCTGTACGTTTATGTCCTGTGTGTCGATATAACTTTATCGTAAAAGTTATATCAACTGATTCACTCTGAGGACACTTACTTCAGGGCAGCTACTTAGCCGATTTAAGCCAGCCTGAGCTTCTTAGCAGATGAAAGCCAGCCAGCTACTTACTGTAGCAGATTTAAGCTAGCCAGCTACTTAGCAGATTTAAGCCAGCAATTACCATAAATGATATACCTTGTAATATAATAACAAACAAATTATGAACTGTGCTTTTAAGTAGATTGATAAATGACAAAGATACATCAAAATGCTTAGGAACAGATTTTCTACATCATTATTACTGACAAGAAGGGTTATTAAACACTTATTTGTGTGATGAAGATAGAGATTTAGGTCTAATCTCTTGTCTCGTCTAAACCTTCTAATCTCTCTATTTTTTATATTAAGAAGTAAAATAGAAAAAATACTACCACAGAATCAACACACAAGGACAAAATTGGGATTCTATGTTTGCAACATGAAAGACAATAATGCAGTGTACAATAAGGAGACACGGATACACCCACAAAATCTTAACTAATGCCAATCAATCTGCTTGTTATAACAATGTATTAGGTCAACTGAACTTTATTGTTCAGATGTCTATAAATGAACCAGATAAATAATACACACTTCTGTAACATTTCTTTGATCATATGTATATGGTTCCGCCTTTGTCCATTACAACTAGAGCTGTTATCGAGACACTATTTAATACCCCCACATTACCCTCACATCATAAAGATGCAACCCACAATGCTATTTTCCCTAATTAAATTCAACATTTGAAAATGATAATTGGAACGCATTATTGGAGTAACTGATGTCAATGCGGACTACAATTGATTTAAAGCCATCCACTTAAAGGGATTCACCACAAAGATAATTACATAAGAGCCTTAATTGTTTATAAAAGAGTTAAAACAAAATAAAACAGAAGATGAGTTGGGTTATAAAGACGTGAACAATGTTCCATTTAAATTGGCATTATTTCAGGAAAATGTGTGGACAAAATTTTGTCTACAGAAGAACAGACAACATCCAACACTCCCTGCTCCCAGGCAGTTAACTTATTCACATTTGAACTCTTCCTATTCAAAGGTTGGAAAAATTCATTATGAAATTTCAGGGATATATGTGTTAGCAGAGAAAGAATTATAAACCTGGATCCTCATATTTCAGTTACTTTCTCAGATGAGCCATTAGCCTAGACATATTAGGATATGAAGTATTCATTGATTTTTGACCTTATCGCACCTGCCTATTTGCTGTCTTTGCGTTGGATTCTCGTGACACGGCTTCCTGTGCCTCCTTCTGAGGTCCCCGGGGTGGTTGTCCCAGACAAGGGTGATAGTCAGGCGGTGCTACTATTTGTTGCTCCCTCCAGCGCTTCATGTAGTTCCTGGTCAAGGGAGACAACTCAGTGATCAGAATTTAATAAAAGACTATTAATATGCACAACATATTCCCATAAACAATTTTGCTCATCATCAATAAACACAAAGGCAAAATTATCAAGGAAAAGTTTGTTTTGTGAACATAAGAGGAAGTCCCACACAAACAAAAAGGCACATTTACTTTGCACTCTACAGGTGAATGTCCCAGTGACTAGGTTATAGCGCACACCACATCGTTTGTGGGTGATGCAGGTATTATGAGCGACACCATGGCCTCTCTATGAGTGACATCATGGCCTCCCTATGAGTGACCCCATTGCCTCCCTATGAGTGACATCGTTGCCTTCCTATGAGTGACATCATGGCCTCCCTATAAGTGAAATAATTGCCTCCCTATGAGTGACATCATGGCCTCCCTATGAGTGACATCATTGCCTCCCTATGAGTGACACTATTGCCTCCCTATAAGTGAAATCATGGCCTCCCTATGAGTGACATAATTGCCTCCCTATGAGTAACATCATGGCCTCCCTATGAGTGACATCATGGCCTCCCTATGAGTGACATCATGGCCTCCCTATGAGTGACATCGTTGCCTCCCTATGAGTGACACTGTTGCCTCCCTATGAGTGACATCATGGCCTCCCTATGAGTGACATCATGGCCTCCCTATGAGCGACATCATAGCCTCCCTATGAGTGACACCATTTCCTCCCTATGAGTGACACCATGGCCACCCTATGAGTGACATCATGGACTCCCTATGAGTGACATAATGGCCTCCCTATGAGTGACTTCATGGCCTCCCTATGAGTGACATCATGGCCTCCCTATGAGTGACAATCAGGAACTGAAGATATCAGCTTTATTACCTTATTCTCAATACCGCAGCCACGATGAAGAAAGTTCCAATCACAGCTGAACATGTTGCTATGACAACTACTTGTGTATGACTCAACCCTGAAAAACATTCAAGAAAGGACAAAAATGTCTTATTAAGGAAAGATAAATTCTTTCTTTGTCATTGGAAAAACAATCAAATAGATATAAAAGGCTGAGAGAAAAGCCAATGTCTATACTTCACAGGACATTTGGAATACATCCACATTTGATGACAATTCAATTATCTGGAAGGTACACCACGGGGGCTGGACTGTCAAGTGTTGGGTTAAAGCAGAAACACTTTCTATATTTCCCTGGAGAAATTATTGTCCAAACTATAGCCAAGCTACATGTATTGGAAAGAGCTTCCAGAAATGTCTAGGGTTACATGTTACATGTGAAACAAGCACATCAAAGACAGCAACCTTTTTTTGTAAATTAAGCAAATTGTTTATACATATTCTTTGTTTTAAACTACAGCAGATCAATTTATGTGACAATTTATTTTCCATAATCACGTTGATCGAACTTAACACATCTCATCTCAAGCAATTTTCATGTATATGTATAAACATTACAAGAACATTACAAATGTAAACATATAGACTTTGCAAGGTCTTGTTATTTTTATTCAGCACACACTATCATTCAAAAAAGATAGTAAACGACCAACAAGATGCCCCATTGGCCTGTATTGTTTGCTTCTTATTCTATACCCTGTTCATTAACATAACTCACATGTATGACCTTCTAACACAAGTAAGTCAAGGTCAATTTTATATTAAACAAAATAAATGATAGCAAGCAAGCCACAATATTACAGGCTAAATATTGTTACTCTACAACTTGAGATGTTCATTGGAAGATTTTACCTTCTTTAATTCATCAAACATTCAAGGTCAAGGTCATTTAGTTAAACAAACATATGTTTTGTTATTGCTTTTTGTTTGTTTGTTTGTTTGATTTTGTTTAACGTCCTATTAACAGCAAAGGTCATTTAATGACGGCCTCCCCTGTGTGCAAGATGCATGCGTGTAGTGTATGTGTGTATATTTTGGGAGGCTGCGATATGTTCGTGTTTGTCTCCTTGTGATAGCGCGGAACTGATGCCGACTTTATAGTGCTACCTCACTGAAACATACTGCCGAAGACACCCAGCAGGACGCCCCACCCGGTCACATTATACTGACAACGGGCGAACCAGTCGTCCCACTCCTAATTTGCTGAGCGTTAAGCAGGAGTAGAAACTACCATTTTTAAAGACTTTGGTATGTCTCGGCCAGGGGACAGAACCCAAAGCCTTCCTCACAGGGGCGAACGCTCAACAAATGGCCAAAAGTGAGGCATTGTCAAGGGAGACATTAGGAAGAAGAAAGTTATTTAGAAAGGAGAGAAGAGATAAGGTCCCAAATTTAGTCGCCTCTTACGATCATGCAATTGGGGGCAGCAGGTACAATTCTTACACCCTACCTGCAGGGTACTTTTGTTATTGCATTAAACACAGGCTTAATTCTATAGCTTGTGTAACTCTTCATGCCAGCAAGCTTCGGCATTTCATCACTAAGGCTCTCTAGCTCTTAAACACGTTCGGCATTTCATCACTAAGGCCCTCTAGCTCTTAAACACATGTTTGATTGATAACAAATGTGACCCCTGTAGCCTTAAACAAAGACCAAGATCCTTTCTGTTCAGGAATTTTGTAGCAACCATGCCAACAAGCTATTGGCAAAATATCTTAACCCATAGATTTTTCAATTCTTCAGGAAAAGTCATTAGAGGTTTTTATATCACCCGAGTGGCCTTTCTTCTTAAATATCTTGACACTGGAATGCCAGCCATGCAATTCAAGCTACAGCCAAAATATCTGTGGTTTTTAACTTTTTTTCAAAAGTGGTCAGGCTTGATCCAAAAAGACTTATAACTCGCCAAATAAAATTGCCCTATACCCAATGGTTCTCGAGAAGAAGTCTTTTGAAGAAAAAGTTGACAGACATCAAGCAAATTTTGCAACAGTAGCATGTCTATTAACACAATCATCTTTAATACACAGATCGAGCAAATGTCGCAGGCAGCCATAGACAGTTTCTCAGGGAATAATAGATCTTTTGTAGTGGCATCAATGGCACTTTCTTTTCTTAATATCTTACATATCAGAAAGTGTTTTATTGAGCAAACATGCATCCGGGGGCCATGGAGGCTGCAATCTCTCTAGACACTCCTTTACAGTGACAAGGATGTTTTAGCTGGTGTTTTATAGACACCTCCAATCTTAAATGCACTACATGCACTGAGTAAAAACTTTTAGTGGATATCTTGTAGGGGAAAAAGTTAAAAAATAATAATAATGGATTGAGTATAGTCGTCTAGACATCTTTAAGGCATAGCTCCTATCCTACAAGAGTTAAGTCCCCTTTGACATTACTTCAATGTGATTACAAGAATCATTTTGCTTCTAGACTCCAAACACAGCCTCCCCTTTGCTACACTTCAACCCATCTTCTAATGTTTTCTTTCAAAGCCTTGAATGTTCTTATTTTCTATGTCATGTTTTAGTGTGGTCCTGATGACCTAAAGCAAAAGCAAATATTTGAATTGTAAACCAATCAATTATAGTCTCATATACCAGACCTTGGAACACGATTTAAAGAACTAGAAGTAAAGAGTAGTTTATTGAGTGAAATCATGTCTGAAGAAGCCCTATAAGCAATGCAATAAAGAAGCACTGTAGAATGTGTAACTTTGATTGTCATGCTAGCATGTCAATTAAAGCTTATTGCTTAGAATCTGATTTCCATTTACAATAACAGTGAACCAGATGTTATTCAAATGGAAGCCAAATATGACTTTTACTTTTTTTTATTTTATTTTATAGCAGTCATTTGAGAGTTTCAACAACTTTTACTCCTGCAATCTGTGATATGGGTTTAGGTCATTTCCTTTTGCGAACATTGTAGTTTTATTCGCCATCAACTACTGAACAAACTCTGTACAATGTACATGTACATTGATCTACATTTTGAATATCAAAATCATCAGACTGCTCATGATCAGCAGATTTGCTGCAGGATTTCTTGAGATGCTCTTAGAGTTTGTAAACAGATGCTGTACAATGGACAGCAATAGCTCCTGTTAGGCATGATGAGTTAAAGATGACAGGTCCTTACCTCGGCCCTTTGGTTGAACTCATGTCAATAAAGCTATTTAAGCCTTTGTTTTAGTCAAAATAAAGTTTGAATTTCCAGATCTGTTGTGTTGGCAAAGCAAGATATAATAATGTATTGTGTGTTAAATGTTTTAGCTTGAAAAAGTGAAGAATTACATGGTTGGGATGTCAGTGTCCATGAAAAGTGATTGACCTCTTTTAATGATACATAATATAAACTGTTTCTAACTTTACCATGCGTACAATACATCAGGTCTGTAGAATTAAACTCTGTGATATTACGTATTTACACCTAAAGGTGGGTAATGTAGGGTATCTAAGAACAGACAAACCAATACATGGATTTGTAATCTAAAAGATTTTTTCTGTTTCTTCTCAAATATATCTTCTTTTTTGTCTCAAACACAGACCTATATATTCAGAAAATGAACATATATTAGGTAAATGTTTGCGACCAAATACAGCAATATAAAACAGCGGACACCAAGAAGTAAATTTCCAGTTTAACACAGCATTTTGGTTCTTTATGTCTCCTTCTACTTAGTTCCTGGCCGCCAACTCTGTCATAAATACTCAATTTTTGTACTACAATGGAAGTGTGTAGTGACGTAATGCTCTACATGACCTATCCTCAGGAGACGACTTAGTGCTCTACATGACCTATCCTCAGGAGATGACTTAATGCTCTACATGACCTATCCTCAGGAGACTCGACTTAATGCTCTACATGACCTATCCTCAGGAGATGACTTAATGCTCTACATTACCTATCCTCAGGAGACTCTGCTCTACACGACCTATACTCAGGAGACTCTGCTCTACACGACCTATCCTCAGGGGACTCTGCTCTACACAACCTATCCTCAGGAGACGACTTAGTGCTCTACATGACCTATCCTCAGGAGATGACTTAATGCTCTACATTACCTATCCTCAGGAGACTCTGCTCTACACGACCTATACTCAGGAGACTCTGCTCTACACGACCTATCCTCAGGGGACTCTGCTCTACACAACCTATCCTCAGGAGACTCTGCTCTACACGACCTATACTCAGGAGACTCTGCTCTACACGACCTATCCTCAGGAGACTCTGCTCTACACGACCTATCCTCAGGAGACTCTGCCCTACACGACCTATCCTCAGGAGACGACTTAGTGCTCTTCATGACCTATCCTCAGGAGATGACTTAATGCTCTACATTACCTATCCTCAGGAGACTCTGCTCTACACGACCTATACTCAGGAGACTCTGCTCTACACGACCTATCCTCAGGGGACTCTGCTCTACACAACCTATCCTCAGGAGACTCTTCTCTACACGACCTATCCTCAGGCAACTCTGCTCTACATGACCTATCCTCAGGAGACTCTGCTCTACACGACCTATCCTCAGGAGAGACGACTTAATGGTCTACATGACCTATCCTCAGGCGTCTCTGCTCTACATGTCCTATCCTCAGGAGACTCTTCTCTACACGCCCTATCCTCAGGGGACTCTGCTCTACACAACCTATCCTCAGGGGACTCTTCTCTACACGACCTATCCTCCGGCAACTCTGCTCTACATGACGTATCCTCAGGAGACTCTGCTCTGCACGACCTATCCTCAGGAGACTCAACTTAATGCTCTACATGACCTATTCTCAGGAGACTCTTCTCTACACGCCCTATCCTCAGGGGACTCTGCTCTACATGAACTATCCTCAGGAGACTCTGCTCTACTGACCTATCCTCAGGAGACTCAACTTAATGCTCTACATGACCTATACTCAGGAGATGACTTAATGCTCTACACGACCTATCCTCAGGGGACTCTGCTCTACATGACCTATCCTCATCTACATGACCTATCCTCAGGGGACTCTGCTCTACACACCCTATCCTCAGGAGCCCCTTCTCTACACGACCTATCCTCCGGCAACTCTGCTCTACATGACGTATCCTCAGGAGACTCTGCTCTACTGACCTATCCTCAGGAGACTCATCCTCAGGAGATGACTTAATGCTCTACATGACCTATCCTCAGGACACTCTTCTCTACATGACCTATCCTAAGGAGACTCGACTTAATGCTCTACATGACCTATACTCAGGAGATGACTTAATGCTCTACACGACCTATCCTCAGGAGACTCTGCTCTACACGTCCTATCCTCAGGAGACTCTGCTCTACACGACTTATCCTCAGGGGACTGCTCTACATGACCTATCCTCAGGAGACTCGGCTTAATGCTCTACATGACCTATCCTCAGGAGACGACTTAAGGCTCTACATGACCTATCCTCAGGAGACTCGGCTTAATGCTCTACATGACCTATCCTCAGGAGACGACTTAAGGCTCTACATGACCTATCCTCAGGAGACTCTGCTCTACACGACCTATCCTCGGGAGACTCTTCTCTAAACGACCTATCCTCAGGAGACTCTGCTCTACTGACCTATCCTCAGGAGACTCTGCTCTACACGACCTAGCCTCAGGAGACTCTTCTCTAAACGACCTACCCTCAGGGGACTCTGCTCTACACGACCTATACTCAGGAGACTCTGCTCTACACGACCTATCCTCAGGAGACTCATCCTCAGGAGATGACTTAATGCTCTACATGACTTATCCTCAGGAAACTCAACTTTATGCTCTACATGACCTATCCTCAGGAGACTCGGCTCTACACGACCTATCCTAAGGGGACTCTGCTCTACACGACCTATACTCAGGAGACTCTGCTCTACACGACCTATACTCAGGAGACTCTGCTCTACATGACCTATCCTCAGGAGACTCTGCTCTACACGTCCTATCCTCAGGAGACTCTGCTCTACACGACCAATCCTCAGGGGACTCTGCTCTACACGACCTATACTCAGGAGACTCTGCTCTACACGACCTATACTCAGGAGACGACTTAATGCTCTACACGACCTATCCTCAGGAGACTCTGCTCTTTACGACCTATCCTCAGGGGACTCTTCTCTACACGACCTATCCTCAGGAGACTCTGCTCTTTACGCCCTATCCTCAGGGGACTCTTCTCTACACGACCTATCCTCAGGAGACTCTGCTCTTTACGACCTATCCTCAGGGGACTCTTCTCTACACGACCTATCCTCAGGAGACTCTGCTCTACACGTCCTATCCTCAGGAGACTCTGCTCTACACGTCCTATCCTCAGGAGACTCTGCTCTACACGTCCTATCCTCAGGAGACTCTGCTCTACACGACCTATACTCAGGAGACTCTGCTCTACACGACCTATCCTCGGGAGACTCTTCTCTAAACGACCTATCCTCAGGAGACTCTGCTCTACTGACCTATCCTCAGGAGACTCTGCTCTACACGCCCTATCCTCAGGAGACTCTTCTCTAAACGACCTACCCTCAGGGGACTCTGCTCTACACGACCTATACTCAGGAGACTCTGCTCTACACGACCTATACTCAGGAGACTCTGCTCTACACGACCTATACTCAGGAGACGACTTAATGCTCTACACGACCTATCCTCAGGAGACTCTGCTCTTTACGCCCTATCCTCAGGGGACTCTTCTCTACACGACCTATCCTCAGGAGACTCTTCTCTACATGACCTATCCTCAGGGGACTCTGCTCTACATGACCTATCCTCAGGGGATGACTTAATGCTCTACATGACTTATCCTCAGGAAACTCAACTTTATGCTCTACATGACCTATCCTCAGGAGACTGCTCTACACGACCTATCCTCAGGAGACGACGTAATGCTCTACATGACCTATCCTCAGGAGACGACTTAAGGCTCTACATGACCTATCCTCAGGAGACTCGGCTTAATGCTCTACATGACCTATCCTCAGGAGACGACTTAAGGCTCTACATGACCTATCCTCAGGAGACTCGGCTCTACACGACCTATCCTAAGGGGACTCTGCTCTACACGACCTATCAGACTCTTCTCTACACGACCTATCCTCAGGAGACTCTGCTCTTTACGACCTATCCTCAGGGGACTCTTCTCTACAAGACCTATCCTCAGGGGACTCTGCTCTACATGACCTATCCTCAGGAGACTGCTCTACACGACCTATCCTCAGGAGATGACTTAATGCTCTACATGACTTATCCTCAGGAAACTCAACTTAATGCTCTACATGACCTATCCTCAGGAGACTCGACTTAATGCTCTACATGACCTATCCTCAGGAGACTCGACTTAATGCTCTACATGACCTATCCTCGAGAGATGACTTAATGCTCTACATGACCTATACTCAGGAGATGACTTAATGCTCTACATGACCTATACTCAGGAGATGACTTAATGCTCTACATGACCTATCCTCAGGAAACTCGACTTAATGCTCTACATGACCTATCCTCAGGAGACTCGACTTAATGCTCTTCATGACCTATCCTCAGGAGACTCTGCTCTACATGACCTATCCTCAGGAGACTCTGCTCTACATGACCTATACTCAGTAGATGACTTAATGCTCTACATGACCTATCCTCAGGAGA
>NW_018408632.1:70463-73906 GCF_002113885.1 Mizuhopecten yessoensis
GACCTATCCTCAGGAGACTCTGCTCTACATGACCTATCCTCAGGAGACTCTGCTCTACATGACCTATCCTCAGGAGACTCTGCTCTACATGACCTATCCTCAGGAGACTCGGAAGCTTTCTGTTGGATCTATGATCTATTATGTCTAACAGACATATACCTAATATGCACATTTGTAAAGTATTTTACACATATGACTAAATTTATGATCTTTTGAAAGTTAATCATGAACAAACTTGATAGCTGTCAATCACAGTATACTATAGGCCAAGTATTATCACTCTGAACCTCATGGTATTCAACTTCAAGTCATATAAAGGTTTTGAAATATTTGACTCCTTTAATTTTGAAAGTAGGTCAATTAAGGTAATTCATTTGAACAACTTACAAGCCCTTCATCCCACAGTCCACTCCTGGCCGAATATCATCACCCTAAAGGTCTTTTTATTTTGAAGAAATGTAGGAAGGAAATGGTCGAAAGAAAATCCTGCACCACGTCCTATTTTCACTTGCTGTACAGGCAGGTGAGCTCATAATAACCTCAAAACTTAATACAATATAAAGTAAACACAGATTAGGGCAAACAACTTATATTTGGTTTCTTTTTGTTCAGAAATTCCAATTCCAGTAAAACCCACTAACTTGAGCCAATAAAACAATTTTGATCTTAAATCAAATAAAACAAAACAAAAATAGCACTCCTTGGAGATTTCAAGGTAAAAGAATGAGGAAAAAACAATGAAACCGACCAGATTGGAGTTTAATGTCTATAGTCGATAGACCTTTAATCGTGTGAATAGCAGGAACACATCCATTAGATTCTATTTGTAATTCAAAATACTTGAAAACACAGAAGCTTTAAACACATAAAGATCAGTAATGGCCTTATCAGGCCTTATTTAGAATCCTAGCTCAACTGTTTCAGCATCTGCAGCTTTACAACAAAATGGCATGTTTTTATATGTGAAAACTATAAGTGCTGATAAATAAACCTGCATATCAGATAATTCAGAAATATCACTTAGTAATTAAACAATGAAAATAAATTTGATTTTGTTTGAATTGAATGAAGCATTAAGCTAACATATCAAACAGAACTGAGTGAATGGTCTGTATACAGGTCTACAAGGGGCCTTGTTAGGATGGCCATGACCAGACTGGTCTGTATACAGGTGTTCAAGGGGCCTTGTTAGGATGACCATGACAAGACTGGTATGTATACAGGTGTACAAGGGGCCTTGGTAGGATGACCATGACAAGACTGGTCTATATACAGGTCTACAAGGGGCCTTGTTACGATGGCCATGACCAGACTGGTCTGTATACAGGTTTACAAGGGGCCTTGTTAGGATGACCATGACGAGACTGGTCTGTATACAGGTGTACAAGGGGCGTTGTTAGGATGACCATGACAAGACTGGTATGTATACAGGTGTACAAGGGGCCTTGGTAGGATGACCATGACAAGACTGGTCTGTATAAAGGTCTACAAGGGGCCTTGTTAGGATGGCCACGACCAGACTGGTCTGTATACAGGTGTTCAAGGGGCCTTGTTAGGATGACCATGACAAGACTGGTCTGTATACAGGTCTACAAGGGGCCTTGTTAGGAAGACTATGACCAGACTGAGAACTGTAGCTGTAACAAACAGATCCATCTAACAAAAGGGAGTTTTAAAGTATATAGAAAACGTTTACTTATACAACCCAGGTTGTTTTGAAATACATATATTGAGAGAGCAGTTCTCTACAGATAAATAGGAGGTCAAATGATAAACATTGCTATTGATTATAGATGTATTACTCTTCTATATCATAATGTTCATATGTCCCACATAAGTGGATCTATGCTTACATCCACACACCCTCCCCTCATTCCTAAACAAGCAGCACAGAGGGCCTGTATCGCTCACCTGTTTCTTTTGTTACATGAAAATGACATAAAGGTTACTTCAGACCAAAGGTGGTGCCTCAGAACACAAGACATTTAAACTTCTCTTAAGCGGTTCTTAAGATATTGTTGTTTTGAAATTTGAAATTTTAGTTTACAAGCTTTTAACCTTTGGCTCTAACTAGTACTTGAAGTTGACCTTTAACGTCATTACTGTAACACAGAAAACGATTCACACAGCTGGTCTACATAACATACCAAAGTATCATGACTCCAGACCAAATGGTTCTTAAGTTTTTGTTGTTTGAAGTTTTTAACATATTTGACCCCCATGACCTTGAAACTAGGTCAAGGTCATTTTAATGAGGAAACGTCATAGCACTCCATCCCAGGTACATACTGGCCAAATATCATGACCCTGGGACTAATGGAACTTGAGAAGAAGATTGTTAAAGCTTTAAGCCCATGTTCCGGACCCCTGATGAGAACTTAAAGTTGATCTTTGCCCTTATTACTGTAATACAGAAAAGAATTAATTCTCTCGTTGTCGGTATGGGTCTGAGTGTTAATAAAAAAAACATTAACACAAGACAGCAAATTTCTTCACAATTGGATATAAAAAGTAATGGAAGTAGTAGGTAATTTGTTTTCAACAAATGAAGATTAAATATTTGAGATATATTTTTTCTCTAACCTTGGTTAACAAGGATATCCCTCATTTTGATTTCTTTTAACTATTCTTATTATTTGTCTTTGATGGAAGAATTGTGATATATTTACTTTTGAAAATTACTACAGTCAAACCTCGTTATCTCGAAGTTGACAGGGTCGTGGAAAAACTTTGAGTTATCCGAGTATTGAAGTTATGCGGGTTCATAAATTTGGTAACAAATGCTGTTTGGACATAGCACTAGCAGTTGTTGATTTTATTAATAGCCTATGCTTATAATCAATCGATGAATGATAGACGTAATCAATAAAACAAATACAGATATGAAGTTTTACAATAAACACGCTTACAAAACGGTTGGACATTTTTGTAAATTCTTTATTAAATATGGCCGGGCCTAGTGATTAAATGTTGTATGTCGAATCAAAATTATTTTCAGGGAGACACAACTTCATATCATGATTATAATGTATACCAAGTTTCAAAGAGATCTGTTGAAAAATGTAGGATCGAGATTGCCGGACAAAAATCAAATACTGAAATAAACTACTGAATTACAAGGAAACAGAACAACATATCATGATTATAATGTATACTAAGTTTCAAAGAAATCCATCAAAAAATGTAGGAGGAGATCTCCTGACAAACAAGAGGCCCAAGAGGGCCTGTATCGCTCACCTGAATATTTAAGCAGTCATAGCAAAATATTCTCATTAAATATTATATTGCACTAAAAATATTTCCCTCGCAAACTTTGTTGGCTCCATCTGTTGAAACTACCAGCAAAATATTATTATAAGATTCTATGCTTTTTGATTCTTCTTCAGAAGTTGCTTGACATATTTTTCCCTGTGATCTTGTAAGTAGGTCAATGTCATTTTCCT
>NW_018408632.1:74520-80085 GCF_002113885.1 Mizuhopecten yessoensis
AGGAAGCCATCAGCCAAATATGAAGATTCTATACCTTTTAGTTCTTTAGAAGAAGTCGTTTGAAGTTTTTGACATATTTGACCCCTGTGACCTTGAAAACAGGTCAAGGTCATTTTCGTTCTCAAACTTTGTAGGGCTCCTACCAACGAAGCTTTCAGCCAAATATCATGACTCTAGGCCTGTCCGTTCTTCAGAAGAAGTTGTTTAAAGGAAAAGTTGACGGACGAGGACGGACGACGGACGCCGCGCCACGGACAAAAAATCAAATACTGAAATGAACAAAGGGCTATAACTTTTTGATAAATTGTTGAATCAAAATTCTTTTTAGGGGGACACAATTTTATATCATGATTATAATGTATACCAAGTTTCAAAGAGATCAGTCAGACGGACAACGTCAAAATTTGCTGGGCGTATAATTATTGAGAGAAGGAAATTCTTTTAAATACGCAGACAGCAGTCCACAGTCCGCAGTCCGCACACTGTTTACGGAGACAGGATCCGGAGCACACCTGACAAATTACCATGGTTACGCCTCTATCACCTCAAGGTTATACAGATATTCATCACTGGATTCGGCAACAATGATTGATGACATGGCATGGAGAAAACACATCTCTAGCGACACAACTTTAATAAAATTGGCCACTTGATAGAAATGAAGACATTTATTTGAACCTTGTCTAGGTCATCATTGACTGATTGCATGCAATACGGAGGTAAATCAATCGTACTCTTATCTAGTAAGTACCGGTTACAATGTTCTTTATCTCTGAGCATGGTGATTTCTGTGTGCCATCAATTTAGAGAACTTGAATTTGACATGGAATACAGATGAGTCTGCAGCATCTAACACACTAAACATTCCCAATAAATCCTAATGCTAAATCTCTACATGTCTACAAATAAGTGCTGATATTCCTGTGGAGGACTTAAAATGCCTTCATAAAATGGTGGCTATAGCTAGTACTGTTTTAATCCATAGTGTAGAGCACATTTTTTAATTTTTTAAAATTTCAGTATTTTTCATTTATATACAACATTTAAAATAGCGCCCTATCTAGCTAACATAAGCCACTCTTTAGCGCTTTACAGTACATAGATATACAATTAATACAATAAGGATATACAATTTTGCGGAATTCGCAGGAGCTGCCTTATCAGGGGCTAGGGCTGAAACGATACACCATGGTGCACCGAAAACCGCGCTAAATTGCTTCGGTATGGTTCATGGTATTTTTTTCCGTGTTTCGGTCGGTTCGGTTTTTAGTATTACCTGATTTCCGGAATTTAACCATACATGTGTAACATAAACATTTATTCTCCAGTGTCACCTACGATGATAATAAAGGTTTTGAAGGGTTTGACATGGTTGATGTGGAAATACTTCGGTGTAACATAATATTTAACTTTTCAATGAACGGCTTTGTGCCCTTCGCAAACAGGTAAACATCGGCGGACCAAGGCGCACATGTCGTCTGCAGGTGAGGCCGAATTGAATATTAACATTGATACGTTTCGAGCCGATTGGTTTCTTCAAACTATATATTGATGATTTAATCATAAACTAGACCATAGCTAATATATATCTATACTATATGCCAACTGTGACAGTAAATATATCGAATGACGACTTGAAACCTGTAGCAAATCACATGCAATTCTTGATGAAATACCTCATCTTTTTACCTGATAATCTCCGTGTAAATGTACAGTGTCTTATATCCTAAATGAAGTTTATAATCTCTGATATCATTTGCCAATCACATTTGCTGACAAAAATAATTTTAAAATGGTCTTTCTGGTGCTTAAATCCGATTAATTAAAAGTTTCACCCTTTCTTACCTTTATTACCACCTGTACAGGTAAATACTGAATCAACTTTAGAATTGAAAACGTTAATGTAAACTAGAGACAATAACGAACAATTTTCAGATTACTTTTATTCACATATAACAAATATTTTTCAAGTTAAGCACATTTGAAAAATCAAATAAATTAATTTATATTTCAATAATTAATTCAGCAGTGGTGCCTCTTTACAAAGAAATCAATGTAGCAGCATAAAGGGTGTTAAGCAGCATTTTGGATTCCTGCTAAATGTCCCCGATGGAAAATCATTCTCCACTTGCCGCATTTGTTTCGTAGATTTATGTTACAAGTCAGGGAACACATCAAACATGGCGACGCATTTGAAGAGGAAGCATAACATTTGGTCATCCTGTATCGTATCAAAATGTATCGTATCGTGGGTAGATATCGTGATACGTATCGTATCGTGGCATAGGTGTATCATTACAGCCCTATCAGGTGCTAACTACTAGTCCTATGCCACCTGGCTAATATCTCCCTATGTGTGTATGCTGAAGATGTATTGTGTTCTGTTTGTAGTGGGACCAAGCTTCCAACGACATCTTTTATAGTGCCACCTCACTTGAATGCTACATCACAGATACCGTAACTTCAACCCCAGA
The DNA here is from genome assembly GCF_002113885.1 of Mizuhopecten yessoensis. Lineage (NCBI taxonomy): Eukaryota > Metazoa > Mollusca > Bivalvia > Pectinida > Pectinidae > Mizuhopecten > Mizuhopecten yessoensis. The sequence goes on from NW_018408632.1 coordinate 76,995, forward strand.
CCATTTTATACTCCACCTGGGTTGTTGGAGTTGTGTGGACAGGAGAAAAACACTTTCTCTGATTGCGTGCGACGACTTGGGGGATCAAACTCTGGCCACCTGTGTGGAAGACCGAAGTGTTAACCACTCGAACAATCCTCCCATGAATCATTAAAATAATATTGTTAGAAACAACAACACTATTCTGATACCATTAAGACAAAGAAGGCTATTGATCGAATGAGTGAATTTGTGAGCAAGACCACAACAAGTAATTTTTGTCTTAAATTGAGGGTGAACCAGATAAATTTATTTGTAGCTTTATAAACAGCATGCTATTATAATGTATTTCTTAAATCACTTCTTCCTTCTTCTCTGAAATGAAACTTTGAGAGTTATGATTATCTTGCTGAAACAACATTTTCACAATACTGCAGAAACATGATCCTCTTATTAGGGGATGAGGCCAGAAGACATGTCTCTGGTGGAGGTTTGACATATCGACATGAGTCTACTACCAGTATTTAAAAACATTAAAATCAAACAAATAGAGAGCAGAAATCAGATTCCTTGAATTTAACAAATAATATTTTCATGAACCTTATGCAGGAAAGTCTCATTTCCTGATAAATCTTCATTTCTTTATTCAAAAATGCAACCATTTGCAGATTTAACCCATTATCCTGTCAGAAACAAGGATTTTAAAATGATTTTTGCCCATAACTTGTAGCACTGCTATTGAGCTGCCATCTCCCAGACAACACTCTAAACATATATCAAGATTTATCTGATCACTGACTCCATCCCTTATTGTTTTCTACAAGAAGATATGGGTCGGTAAAATTGAAATGTCATTTCCTTTTTGATATACCTTGAAGTTGATAATATTTCATTGCATGTTCAACACAATTTATGACTTTCATAACAATGTGTCTGCTATAAACTGATTTTGCATTGATAAATTTGAAGAGCCATTATTTCAATAAAACAAGAGGCCCAATGGGCCTGAATCGCTCACCTGGTATTAATCTCACACTTGTAATCTTAAAAGCAGACTAAAATACAGCTACAGGCAGAATATCAGTGTTTGATTCATAAGAACCTATTAAAAAATTTAAACGTATGACGCCTGTGATCTTGAATGTCGAACAAGGACATTAGGTTGAACAGAGTTTAAAGCCTTCCAACCCAGCATACTTTTGGCAAAATATCATAACACTGGACCTATTGGTTATACAGAACAAGTCATTTAAAGATTTAAACATACATGGACCATTGTGACCTTGAATATGGGTGAAGGTCGTTCATTTATTACAAAATTGGTAGCCCTTCATCCCAGCCTGTTAATGACCAAATATCATCACCCTTGGCATTTGGCTAATTTAGAAGAGGTCATTTAAAGGTTTTAAACATATTTGATCCCTGTGACCCTAAATATATGTTAAGGTCATTCATATGAACAAACTTGATAGCCCTTTATCCTAGCATGCTACTGGCCAAATATCATTATCCTAGGCCTCTTGGTTATTCAGAAGAAGTTGTATAAAAGTTTTAAACATATTTGACCCCAGTGACCTTGAATATAGGTAAAGCTCATTCATTTGAATAAACTTGGTTGACCTTTATCCCAGCATGCTACTGGCCAAATATCATCATCCTAAGACTTTCGGTAATTGAGAAGAAGTTGTTTAAAGGTTTTAAACATATTTGACCCCTGTGACCTTGAAGATAAGTAAAGGTCATTCATTTGAACGAACTTGGTAGCCCTTCATCCTGGCATGTAACCGGCCAAAGATCATTATCTTAGGCTTCTTAGTTATTCAGAAGAAGTTGTATAAAGATTTTTTAAGACAATTGACCCCTGTGACCTTGAAAATGGACGAAGGTCATTCATTTGAACAAACTTGGTAGCCCTTCATCCCAGCATGCTACTAGCCAAAAATTATCACTCTGGGCATTTTGGTTATTCAGAAGAGGTTGTTTAAAGTTTTTAACATATTTGACCCCTGTGACCTTGAAAATAGTCGAATGTCATTTATTTGGTGAGCCAATGACTGATTTTACATTATATGACAGTATATCACAAATGTTACAAAATATAGTCAGATGTCATAGGATAAGTAACATTGTCTGTAACAAGATAATGGTTGATGTCTACAAAATATAGTCATATGTGATATGTTAAGTAAAATTGTCTGTAACAAGATAATGCCTGATCTCTACAAAATATTGTCAGATGTGATATGTTAAGTGACATTATCTGTAACAAGATAATGGTTTATGTCTACAAAATAAAGACAGATGTGATATGTTAAGTGACATTATCTGTAACAAGATATTGGTTGATGTCTACAAAATAAAGCCAGATGTGATATGTTAAGTATCATTGTCTGTAACAAGATAATGACTGATCTCTACAAAATATAGTCAGATGTGATATGTTAAGTAACATTATCTGTAACAAGATAATGGTTGATGTCTACAAAATAAAGTCAGATGTGATATGTTAAGTAACATTGTCTGTAACAAGATAATGGTTGATCTCTACAAAATATAGTCAGATGTCATATGTTAAGTAACATTGTCTGTAACAAGATAATGGCTGATCTCTACAAAATATAGTCAGATGTCATATGTTAAGTAACATTGTCTGTAACAAGATAATGGTCGATCTCTACAAAATTAAGGATTTCTATTCATTATAGATAAGGCACATCAAATCATTCCTTTCCTGTTTTAGATTAGTTTTGGAATTAAACTTGTGTTTATTCTACTTCTCTAACCCTATTATATTAGACTCCCTTGTTTTACCACAGATAATGTCAGGAATCACTCCTGGCAGGATATTTTCATAATGACACTTTTATACCCATGTTATTACATACAAATGTATATGTGTGTATATACACTCAGTAATATGACACTTCCCAACTCTTCACCTAACTTACTTTGTTACCGACTACTAACATGACATTTTTATACCAAACTCCTTACATGACATTTTCATACCAAACTCCTTACATGACATTTTTATACCAAACTCCTAACATGACATTTTCATACCAAACTCCTTACATGACATTTTTATACCAAACTCCTTACATGACATTTT
>NW_018408632.1:81453-114567 GCF_002113885.1 Mizuhopecten yessoensis
AGTTCTTCAGAAGAAGTCGTTTGAAGTTTTTGACATATTTGACCCCTGTGACCTTGAAAACAGGTCAAGGTCATTTTCGTTCTCAAACTTTGTAGGGCTCCTACCAACGAAGCTTTCAGCCAAATATCATGACTCTAGGCCTGTCCATTCTTCAGAAGAAGTTGTTTAAGAAAAAGTTGACGGACGAGGACGACGGACGGACGCCGGACGCCGCGCCACGGCATAAGCTCACTTGGCACTTCGTGCCAGGTGAGCTAATAACCAGGGAATATGGTGTTTTCGGTTTGTATATTGAGACATGTTCATTAGAGAGGAGGAGTTTAATTCTAATGAGTCCAAGGTAAAGCTAACAACGTTATAGTTTTCCTCGGATTACATTGAAAGCTACTTGTTTGCAATAATGGCACTGATGTCTCGCTGAAGTAAATTAAAGGTTTATTACAGTTTGTGAGAATGGTAACACCCTTTAATTAAGGTAAATGTTAACAACAATACAATAACAGTAAACAGGAATAAAATCACACTTCTGACCTGTCGATCTGCATGCTTGAGACAATTTTTTCCCATTACTAAAAGGTTATCATTAACCGACCTTGACTTTTCTGGTCTTTTTTACAATTGAAGTTATTGTTAGGATGTTAAACCCCAGTCAAAACAAAATTATAATCACACAAAGAATGCATACCCTGCTTTGCATGTAATTTCATTCCGTTCACTCCTCGGAAAGAAATAATTAATTAGGCTACACAATCCTTCCTCTGAGCTGTAACCTTCCAACCTTCCTCCTAGACCAACTAGTTGGTTAACTTTGAGTGAAAAATTCAAATTACTGACAATAAGAAGCAAGAGCTTTCCAGCAAAAAAACTCCTCAACGTCAATATGTTATTGGAGTTCTTCATGTATAGCACTGAAATTATATAAAATTTTCTTGATTTTGTAGCATTCATATTTTAAAATTTACCCTAACCACTCGTTAACTCTAACCAACCTTTGAGCAACCGGGACCTGGTGAGTAGATAAAATAAGTTAAATGAAGTGCAATCATTACATTGTTTCAATTGACTTTGTGACTTGAGCCTTTACCACGAAGCCTAATCACACAACCCAAGTATGTTTCTTCCTGATGACATGGAAGCAAATCTTAGGTTCATTACTCTGAGCTAAATTAACATTTCATTTTGAACAAATATGACTTGTCTCCCCTGTGACCTTCTCTCCCCTGTGTCCTTGTCTCCCCATGACCTTGTCTCCCCTGTGACCTTGCCTACCCTGTGACCTTGTCTCCCCATGACCTTGTCTCCCCATGACCTTTAACCTGCAGTCATTATTCTCATTCACTATTCTGGTTTACATGATACATTAGGTATAGAAATATCTCTTTATTTAATTATACGTAAAAGGTCTAGATCTATTTTTTAAATGTTAAAAGTTTCTGGTGCAAATAACACTGATGTGTTTTGAAATTGAACAATAAACCTGCTGACTAAAACGAAATTGCATTTTCATCATCCATTACTTCTAGAAGAAAAATAATTTAGTCTGTTTTAACAGTGTAGCACTTCACCCGCATTCATGCACTTTTTTGTCAGAGAAAATGTAATACACCATAAAACGACACACCCCTATCTGTGTAATTACCCCTTTACTATAGTGTGGTGCTTTACTGCACCAGAAATTTTAAATACTTGATGACTTCAGGATTATGTAAGAGTCCTATAGTGCCTGTATCTATTTGAACTAGAAAAGTTGAAAATGATTCAGCCAATCAGAGGCCATATATAGAAGCCATCTTTGAATTTGAACTGACCCGCAAAAATAACAACACTTCTTATGGACCATAATAGGATAATTTATAGAAATAAATTGTCTTCCCCCATTCCTGAGCGAGAGTTACAAAACTGTACCTGGCACCAGATATGTACAGGTAACAGACCAGCGCTTAGCATATACATAGCACAAGAGCTGACAGATGTCTATCTGGCCAAGAGGGTTAAATAAACACACATAATCAAAAGATACCAAGTTGTAGATGTAGCTAGCTAGACCTCATGAAGTTTTGGTAAAAAAATTAAAGATTAACAATTGTTAAAAACCGGTCATATCTTTATTGGTATATATAGGAATTAAAGCACTGTTAAAGTAGTTTCTAAAATATGAAATGTTTTGAAAGGACCGTACTGCTTACCGTTAAAGTCAATATCAGGAACACAATAATGATTTTGTTTGACCCATCAGATTGAATATTGTTTAAATAACGATTGTTAACCTCAAGAAGAAATCAAAAGCTATCAATCTATGGAAGTTTAGGATGCTTTGGAACTTAAAATGTTTAAGAGTCAAATTAAGGAAATTGAAGTAAATGTTATGGCCAAAGATAGATCCTCATTCTGGCATTTTTGAATCTACTCTGTTCTGTAAAGAAAACCGAATAATTAATTAAACTTTCTTTCTAAAGCTTGTGAAGAAGACTTGCACCTGAACACCTGGACAGGTCTACTATCTCACACCTACTTACCAGGATCCTTTTTGTTGTCTCCATTGTTTTTGGTTGGGACCAGGATCGCAGAAGCGTTTGAATTGCCACCGTTTTCTCCAGTGCTATTTACGTGAACCATAGCCATTGACTGCTGACCCTTGAACCCCGGTCGTACACCCGATGAATGACATATTGTCGTGGTAACACTACCAGCTGATTTCATTCCTGGCAAACCTGCCTGACCAGAACTGCTGTTTGTCTTCAAGCTGCTGTCAAAATGTTCCTCAATTTGGAATGTGATGGTAATCCCGCGCGAGCGGTCTGAGGGGGACTTACTGGCCACTTGCCTAGAAATCCATTTCATGGCATAACAAGAACTTGTTTTAATGGTAATGATATTTAACTCTTCCATCATGCTCAGAATGTTGCTATAAATATCACAGTTTTGGACATGAGATTCTGTCACGTTTGCGTGGCTTTCCTCTGAAGCGCTGGTCATCTCCGGGAATGAGAGTTGGCAGTTTGATTGGTCGGCGGTAACCAGCCCCACAGTTGATATGACAACCAGCCCTAACAGCAGTACATGGACAAAGGTCCAGCTTCTCTTAACCATCATCATGGTCAAACAAATCTGAAAATACAAAACAAATATTATTTAAAAGTATGTAACCTATATGTTACAAGTGGCAGTATGTAACCTATATGTTACAAGTGGCAGCGTCCAGTATTCCTTGCTTGTTATTCATGATGCTGATAACTTGCGATTCTAACAAATTAAGAAATAAGTTACAACTGGGGGGGAGGGGGGACCCAACGTCCCTGCAAGGAAGTCAGTTTCATAGTGGCGGTAGGGATCCTCGGTTGGATACCTTAATGGTACATTATATTCAACAGTGCTCATCAGGGAAAGCAGAGCAAATGAAAATAAAAATGATGAGTGCAACAACACCCCTGAATCCGGTACAAAATGCAATGTTAGATTTACATCCTACGCGCTGACATGTTTCAACCAAAGGGAGGCTGTCTTCAGAGCACAGTTACATGATGTTTGCAACTGTGGTACAAATTTAGAAATGATGCTATCCCTATTCCTTTTGCAAAAAACATCTGTGCCAGAATTGTTTAAACCAAGAATAAATTGGTAATGAAGTAGGGTCAGCTTATTAAAAACTTAAAAAGGCCTGCAACCTATTTAACCTATAATTGACATACAGACATGGATATAGAGAAAGTAGCTTAAATGTGAATAGAATCACACTTACAAGGTCTCGATAAAATAGCAAAGTGGTGGGATTCTCTACCTTATGACCTCGAAACCACAGAAAAGACCTTAATGACATACAGTAGACAGCAGGGGGGACACAACCTTTAGAAATTGAAAAAAATGAAATGTTTATGAACTCAATAAAGACACATATAATAACCACGGTTTTGCCTTAAACTTACTATTTAAAAACATATTTCTTCTCTCATATAAAATCTCATGCAGTATGCATTTTTATGAAAATCATCTGTACAAACATAAGTGTGTTACATTTGATCAACAGTTCTGATAACTCCTGCTAGTCACTTAAAACTTCCCTACCTAGGGGCCACAAACTTCCCTACCTAGGGGCCACAAACTTCCCTACCTAGGGGCCACAAACTTCCCTACCTAGGGGCCACACACTTCCCTACCTAGGGGCCACACACTTCCCTACCTAGGGGCCACACACTTCCCTACCTAGGGGCCACACGCTTCCCTACCTAGGGGCCACACGCTTCCCTACCTAGGGGCCACACGCTTCCCTACCTAGGGGCCACACGCTTCCCTACCTAGGGGCCACACGCTTCCCTACCTAGGGGCCACACGCTTCCCTACCTAGGGGCCACACGCTTCCCTACCTAGGGGCCACACGCTTCCCTACCTAGGGGCCACACGCTTCCCTACCTAGGGGCCACACGCTTCCCTACCTAGGGTCCACACACTTCCCTACCTAGGGGCCACACGCTTCCCTTCCACAAAGCTATAGCTAGTTTATCATGCTCAGCCTCAAGGTTTGATTATATTTAAATAATTTCACAATGTGAATCAACCTTACACAGCACTATGTTGGAGCAACGAAGTTCCAACTTATAACAATTGAATATGTCATATTTATTCTCGTGATTTAATTCACGGGTATATAAATATAAATTTTATTTATTTCGCAACAATTATGATACAAGTTATATAACTTATATTAATCACTCTTGTTAGCCCGGATGTTAGCGCAGAGGGGGTCTTAATGTGGGAGGAAACTGGAGTACCTGGAGAAAACCCATGTGATTGGTGGGCAGGTGACCTTTGACCTTTTTTGCCTTGGTGAAATCCCGGGGAGTGCATAATCCATGCACTGCGCCACCCGACCATCCAATTCATGGGTTTAATTTACCCACTGAAAATCACAAATCCAGGAAAGACTACAACACAGGTCAACATTATAACCAAATCACAAACTAAAATAAAATTGTTGGCACTTCATAACATTAACTCTGAATATCTAAACAAAGAATGAAGTTAAGACATTAATCAAAGCAGATCATTAGTCACACATCACTGTCCGGTTCTGCTCTAGAACATCTCAACAATTTTGTTAGCTGAACATTTTTAACAATCTTAAAACAAAAAATATCACTGAAATTGTGCCCTCTTTTTAAAAAATATTTGAAAAACTAAAGGAATCTTGGAAATGTGAGTTAAAACACTTGGGATCCAACGGCTGGTAGCCATCAACATAAAAATCTGATGATAAAAAAATCTGTTTCTCACAACCTTGAAAACATCGGTGGCCCCGATCGTTATTTGTAACAGCATTAATTCAGCCCGTATTCAATCACTGAGAATTCCATTCTTTTTAACATGAAACTGGAATCCAAAAAAGATTTCAAGAAAGAACCCAAATGGCAAAAAAACACCTCCATACTGCGCATGCTTCCTGCCAGATGAAATCTATAGAATCGTTATTTTCATACATCCTCAATCAAAGATAAAGACACCCTACATGAGACCATTAGTGCTGGCTCTCTTTCCCTGTACTAAAAGGCTGGCAATGTCACTCCGACACCCAGTCACAGTCACGTTACACTCGAGACTCACTGAATGGATCTATTGTAAATACCATATTCTTTATGCCCCAACAAAGATTTTATTTCAATTTATTTTAGTAATTACGTTATCAAAACTTACAACATGTATTTCCTTTCACTTTTATGTTTTTTTATTTGAAATTCAACTAGACTGGTTTTACAGGAACAGAAAGAGTAGCAAAGGAAACAAGCTAAAAAATCCAAAATGTATGGAGGATAATGTTGTCAACACAAATAAAAAGAGTGAGTACCGGAGGGGAGTCTTGATCCTAGTGTTTCTGTAAGAGGAAATGTCATGTTAAGGAGTTCCCACCCTTCGTAATACACATGTTTTTCTTGTTGTATTTTCTTGTCGTCATTTCCGTATTGCGTATCGGGCATCCCATTACCATAGTGTACATGTACATTATAGTAACACTGGGTAAACATCAGTACACCCAACACCCAATATCGAGATTTTGTTGGGAAATGTTTAATCACACGTACTTCAGAAATGAAGCTTATGATACAAAGACATTAATTAACTCACGGGAAAACACTGACATACGATCAGACGACTTCAAGAAGGTCGTATATGAGGCGCATGGAATGCAGACTGATGTGTTTTGCACATACATGTAGCACGTGCTAATACTAGTTCAGAAGCTCGGGTCGCTACGAGTTTTGTTGTTGAGCGAGTTACGCTCTGTCAGGTAAATCCTTTCACAAATGCAGTTTTGTAAAATGTCAAGATCTCTATAAAATGCAAGTGCATATACATGCAAGTGATAACAACATACCATGCGATAGCCTATGGTTACATATGTACCTGACATGTAAATATATCATGCGTAAGCGAGCTATGGAATGATGTCCAAAGTGTTTATGATTGAGAGAAAAATTTGGTTCCATAAATTATAGAACAGTAAATTGACAATTTTGATATCGTAATTTAATTTATTCCAGACGTTTTTGGTATAATAAAGAAAAAAACTGTCATTGTATAAATTGTATCCCTCTGCAAAAAGTCCCGTTTTTTTCAAGGTAGACAACTATCATCAGGATCAAAATGATTGTAAAATGTCAAATTAATGAATTATAAGGGACTTTGTGTATATTTGGTTCAATTTTTCACTCTTTTTGTATGAAACTATGTGTCCTGTTTGCTTTTAGCTGGTATATATAACTTATATCCATACAATATCAATAAAAATAATTTTGTGTAACATGTTTCAGATATTTTATGATAAATAAAATATTTGAAGGGTTGATTAGCAATGCTTCTTTTCATTACTTTATTGTTGTAATAGTTCTCAAGGGGCAACATAGCAAATGTTTTATCCCGGAGCATTATTGTCGTTACTTCCTGGCTCCCTAAGGTATACGTAGATGCCAATGTGACAGAGATCCTTGTTTTTTGTCAATGTCTGCAAGGGATCAATTCAGGGCCCTCTAGTTTACTTGTCCAATGCTCTACAGAATTAAGCTATAAGGATGAACTGGCACAACTAATTAGCCAATCTGTTTCATACGATTGTAATCCCTACATAAAATTTATTCCGGTTAAATACAGTGCCTCCGAGTAATTTTAATGGGTAAATGTTGACACATTTTACATTGAATGAAATCTTCAGATATTTAATTTTAGAAAAACCTTTTGTTTAAGTAGATTTTAATATGTAATGGCAGATTGATATGGGGTCAATGTCAGGGAGTGTTCCCGTCCCACTTCACCAGTTTGGTTTGTTAACTTCCGGTTGTCAAAAGCAGATGCCTATAGCAATCTTATGTGCCTTTTGAAGCCTTAATTTGTCTGCAGGTATGTAACTATGAATCTGAATATTTCCTGGGTCTGTACGTGTGCCCCATTGGAACAGAGGATCATTGTGTTTTTACTGCCTCCACTAACGGTTGAACCCAGGACCTGGTCTACTGGTCAGACACTCTACTAAGGGTTGAACCCAGGACCTGGTCTACTGGTCAGACACTTTACTAACGGTTGAACCCAGGACCTGGTCTACTGGTCAGACACTCCACTAAGGGTTGAACCCAGGACCTGGTCTACTGGTCAGAACTCTTTTAATTGCTAGAAAAGGAGAAAACTCAAAAATAAAGATGTTTTGTGCTCACATAATAATTGCTGCTATATAAATGGGGTCAAATATTCTTCACACATATTTTAATTGCTATATAAATACTGGGGACTGAGGTGGATAGGTACAGGGACATGGATTAGATGTTTAGTCTATACAGCCTTGCCAATATCCCTGTGAGCAATCATCATCAAAGGGCAGACAACTCCCACAGGATCTATAGATGAGATCTATACACTATACAGATAGATGTCCCTAACACCAACCTCATCTAACAGATTGGCCATGTGTACATTAACAGGATGGGGTGTAAACAGATCAATGGTTAATTTCCTTGTGGTTACCGCAGTACAGATACCACGACTACAGTACAATATTACAGCCTGTCGCCTTTTTATAGGACTTATTACGACAGTACTGTTAATATTTGTGCTTTTCACATTGAGTAAATTAGCATAAAAATATCAACATCTGAATAAAAATACATGGCTTATTTCTATATATAGAATTTATAGATTTTAGAACCAGTGCTAAGACAAAAAAATCTATACCATACTCGTTTTAAAGAGTCACAAAATGAACATTTCTACTTTTACAGTATTACAACCTTCCTTTCAGCTAAGTTATAGTTTTTCCCCCCATTTCAACATTAACTCAATTTCCTCCTGTTCCATTTTGGCTATCACCTCATTATTCTGCTAACATAGGAAGTTATCTGTTACACAATTCTGATCAATATCTTGAATGCATTTGTTTACCATCAGTTTGCTTTGGTGCGTGCCACTTTGTTAATGGCTCTGATGATTTTGCTGGTTTGTTTAATATTTGTTTTGATGGTGCTAACAATTTGGACAAGGCTTTACTGTAATTCCTCAGTAACATTTTAATATAAAATCATTCTATTGGAAAATTATATTGGAATTATTTCTTAGGATTACATTTACTGAGTAGCCCATATCTCTCACCTTTACTGTGGTTTTAGAATTGGAAAGAGCTATAGGGATTGCTAATATTGTGGAAATTAAATGTACAGGAATGATAAACAAGAGGCCCAATGGGCCAGCATCACTCACCTGGTAAAGTAGACTAAACTTACGCTACAGGGTAAATATCAGTACCAATGACCCTTGGTCATTCACAAGAACCTGATTGAGTGTTAAAAGATTAAAACACATTTGATACCTGTGACCTTGAAAGTCTAACAAACAATATCATTAAAATGAACGTAATGGATAGCCCTTCACCACAGCCTGCTACTGGCCAAATATCATTCGTTTAGTTCTCTTGGTTATTCAGAGGAAGTTGTTTAAACTTGGGCCAGGTGAGTTAAAAATATACAACTGAATATGTATAAAGTACATGATTTGCATTGAGACTTGGTCTTCAGTCAGAAACAAGATATGGGCAACAGCGCTCCATGGGAAATTCTGTATTTTTGATAATTAAAGACATTGATAACTTTCAAAGGGATGACAACATTGATATAATCCTCTCATTGTGATAAAGAATCCCTGTACCAGTAAGTCTGAAAGCACATGTCATGTCTAAAAATAGAAGTGTTAATTAGGCTGCATACAACTGCTATACAGAAGCTCCCATGGGGTGGGACAAGTTTCTAACAAATTTCAATCATTAATCTCAAAAAAGATTTGTTTAAATTCTGCTGGATAAACAATAGTTATCTGACCGATGTGTTTATAGGTGTGCAGGGATTAAACAACTCGGCGGACCAATCATTGCAGTAGTCTACTAATTCAGTAGCAATCCCTAAACATACCACTGGGACAGGAATTGTTTGTTGCAGCTATAATGTCGAAACCGGAAATGACTAAATCCAGATTATATTCCTTCATTATCAAGATGACCTCAAAGTAATGAGAGTGCAATAGGTATATAGCATACAACACAGCCATATAACCAAACACAACTAGAAAATGGAAGTACAAATGTCCTCGGCATACAACACAGCCATAACCAAACACAACTAGAAAATGGAAGTACAAATGTCCACGGCATACAACACAGCCATAACCAAACACAACTAGAAAATGGAAGTACAAATGTCCACGGCATACAACACAGCCATAACCAAACACAACTAGAAAATGGAAGTACAAATGTCCACGGCATACAACACAGCCATAACCAAACACAACTAGAAAATGGAAGTACAAATGTCCACGGCATACAACACAGCCATAACCAAACACAACTAGAAAATGGAAGTACAAATGTCCACGGCATACAACACAGCCATAACCAAACACAACTAGAAAATGGAAGTACAAATGTCCACGGCATACAACACAGCCATAACCAAACACAACTAGAAAATGGAAGTACAAATGTCCACGGCATACAACACAGCCATAACCAAACACAACTAGAAAATGGAAGTACAAATGTCCACGGCATACAACACAGCCATAACCAAACACAACTAGAAAATGGAAGTACAAATGTCCACGGCATACAACACAGCCATAACCAAACACAACTAGAAAATGGAAGTACAAATGTCCACGGCATACAACACAGCCATAACCAAACACAACTAGAAAATGGAAGTACAAATGTCCACGGCATACAACACAGCCATAACCAAACACAACTAGAAAATGGAAGTACAAATGTCCACGGCATTCCTTGTTATATTTTTGGTGTCCTTTCTAGGTTACAAGGGGATCCCTTAATTCTTTTTCTCTTTGTTTCCCCCTTTTTTCCTTTATAATAAAATATTGTAGCAAATATGACAATATAAATAAAATGTGAAATTGTAACAAGGGCATCCCGTAGTTTATATTTTTTATTATCATCATTAAAATCTAAATATTCATTTTTACGTTCCTTTTCTTTATTATCATGAACATGAACAGAGAAGTATGATGAGTGTGACTCTTTGTCATTTTAAAACATACCGCAAATGTGTTACGGTGTTGGACCTATGGTTCTCGGAATGGTGGATATGTTTCTTTGTACGTGGCTTAAACAACGAAAAATTAATACAACTATGAAAGAAAGTACACATGCATGAACATTTCATGTTATACAACAGTATGTAAATCTCTCTTGCAAAAATCCCTTAAAACTAGAGATTCCTTTTTTGATACGTATTGTCTCCCCTTTAACGGTTTGAAAGTTACGGCTGGGACAAGATATTCCTGAAAACTTGCACTTATTTGACCTTTACCCTCAATGTCAAGGTTACAGTGACCTAACAACAGTGTTGCATTCGAAGGGGAGACATAATAACCAGTTATCTCCTTAAGGAAATAGCTCAGATGGTGTGGAACAGTGATACATAGATACCGTGGAGGCACAGTAGCCTATAGCCTATATTCCTTGCAACTTGAACTTTGTTCAAATTCAACTTAAATACACTGCACAGAACAGCTTCAACTCTGACCCTTTACACTAATATTTTATTTCATTGGGTATTGTTTGTACATAAAAGATTTTATCTTAAATGACATCTTAAATGTTGCACATCCAGTGTTCCCCCACATGAACAATGTTAAAGGTTGGCAAGTAGACTTAAATACACTTAAGTTAATTGATGGAAGCAGGCAAACGGTTGCCTCTGTGTCCATATCTAATTTACAACTTGAAATTGATCAACGTCTCTTTTAAATCTCAAATCGACCAACTTCAGCAAACTAAAAAATATCTAAAATTACAGCATCCTTTATCAAACACGAACACAAAAATATATTGGGTTCCTCAACTCATTGAATCTTAGGCAATACAACATCAATTGTCTATCATTATACAAAACAACCGTCATGATACAAAGAGCCACTAGGGAATTAATACGTTTCCATCTTCAAAACACCTGATGCAGTGGAAGGTAAATAAACGATTTGAAACTAAGTAAACATTCCACAAAAAGTTTGAGCTCAACAGTAAACAGTATTTTACGACATCCGAGAGAACTTGTGTCACCGAGCTGTCCGAGGAGTGGTGATTTGATGGGAGTTTTAGAGCAGTAATGGCTTGCGCTACAGCTACATCCAAGCTTACAATCAAGATTATATTTGTTCAAATAACAACAAATCAAGCACTGTAAACTGAGAGAATCGATCAGTACTGCTGCTAGATCTGGCCTGTAATGGGATTGAATCGTAAGTTCCAATTTGGTTCAGTTACCATACAGAAATATTAGTATTTGTATCTGTTTAATGGCTCAGTAACACATCAACATATAGCTGACAATTGATATCCAAACAATGCAATATTGAATCAGAACGGAACACAACTGTAATTTGTACAAGACAAAAGTTTTGCAGATTTCCCCGCACACAGTTTTTGTGTTGATAAATCACTTTAGAATAAACCAAAAGTAAAGATCTCCGAATTCAATTCTTCCAACCTGACATTACACTTTAAACTTACTTGATGATTTAAAGATGTGTTTGCACTGCTACTCAAATGAACGTAATTTGTAAACAACATCTGTCAGCTACATGTAAGTTATGTTAGAACCACATAGTCCCTGGAAGGAAGCATTAACATCTACTACAAACGCAATGCTTTTACTGTCATCAAATTTAAATTCTCACGAAAGTCTCAAAATATGTCTGTAACAGGTAGACATGTTACATTAAACTATACTGGGGCACTCTGGGGATGTTACATCAAACTATACTGGTACACACTAGGGATGTTACAACAAACTATACTGGTACACTCTGGGGATGTTACATCAAACTATACTGGGACACTCTGGGGATGTTACATCAAACTATACTGGGACACTCTGGGGATGTTACATCAAACTATACTGGGACACTCTGAGAATGTTACATCAAACTATACTGGTACATTCTGGGGATGTTACATCAAACTATACTGGGACACTCTGGGGATGTTACATCAAACTATACTCGGATACTCTGGTAATGTTACATTAAACTATACTGGGACACTCTGGAGATTTTACATCAAACTATACTGGGATACTCTGGGGATGTTACAACAAACTATACTGGTACACTCTGGGGATGTTATATCAAACTATACTGGGACACTCTGGGGATGTTACATCAAACTATACTGGTACACTCTGGGGATGTTATATCAAACTATACTGGGACGCTCTGGGGATGTTACATCAAACTATACTGGTACCCTCTGGGGATGTTACATTAAACTATACTGGTACACTCTGGGGATGTTACATTAAACTATACTGGTACCCTCTGGGGATGTTACATTAAACTATACTGGTACCCTCTGGGGATGTTACATTAAACTATACTGGTACACTCTGGGGATGTTACAACAAACTATACTGGGACACTCTGGGGATGTTACACCAAACTATACTGGGACACACTGGGGATATTACATCAAACTATACTGGGACACACTGGGGATATTACATCAAACTATACTGGGCACTCTGGGAATGTTATATCAAACTATACTGGGACACTCTGGGGATGTTACATCAAACTATACTGGGATACTCTGGGGATGTTAGATCAAACTATACTGGGATACTCTGGGAATGTTACATCACACTGGGGATATTACAACAAACTATACGGGGACACACTGGGGATATTACAACAAACTATACTGGGACACACTAGGGATATTACATCAAACTATACGAGGACACTCTGGGGTTGTTTCATCAAACTATACTGCGACACTCTGGGGATGTTAGATCAAACTATACTGGGAAACTCTGGGGATGTTAGATCAAACTATACTGGAACACTCTGGGGATGTTAGATCAAACTATACTGGAACACTCTGGGGATGTTACATCAAACTATACTGGGACACTCTGGGGATTTTTTACATCAAACTATACTGGTACACTCTGGGAATGTTACATCAAACTATACTGGTACACTCTGGGGATGTTACATAAAACTATACTGCTACACTCAGGGGATGTTACATTAAACTATTCTGAGACACTCTGGGGATGTTACAACAAACTATACTGGTACACACTAGGGATGTTACAACAAACTATACTGGGACACTCTAGGGATGTTACATCAGACTATACTGGTACACTCTGGGGATGTTACATAAAACTATACTGGTACACTCTGGGTATGTTACATCAAACTATACTGGGACCCTCTGGGGATGTTACATCAAAATATACTGGTACACTCTGGGGATGTTACATCAGACTATACTGGTACACTCTGGGGATGTTACATCAAACTATACTGGGAGACATTGGGGATATTACATCAAACTATACTGGTACACTCTGGGGATGTTACATCAAACTATACTGGTACACTCTGGGGATGTTACATAAAACTATACTGGTACACTCTGGGGATATTACATCAAACTATACTGGGACACTCTGGAATTGTTACATCAAACTATACTGGTACACTCTGGAAATGTTACATCAAACTATACTGGGACACTCCGGGGATGTTACATCAAACTATACTGGTACACTCTGGGGATGGTACATCAAACTATACTGGTACACTCTGGGGATGGTACATCAAACTATACTGGTACACTCTGGGGACGTTACATTAAACTATACTGGGACACTCTGGGACACTCTGGGGATGTTACAACAAACTATTGGGGATTTTTTACATCAAACTATACTGGTACACTCTGGGGATGGTACATCAAACTATACTGGTACACTCTGGGTATATTACATCAAACTATACTGGGATACTCTGGGGATGTTACATCAAACTACACTGGTACACTCTGGGAATGTTACATCAAACTATCCTGGTACACTCTGGGGATGTTACATCAAAATATACTGGTACACTCTGGGGATGTTACATAAAACTATACTGGTACACTCTGGGGATATTACATCAAACTATACTGGGATACTATGGGAATGTTACATCAAACTATACTGGGACACACTGGGGATATTACATCAAACTATACTGGGACACTCTGGGGATTTTTTACATCAAACTATACTGGTACACTCTGGAAATGTTACATCAAACTATACTGGGATACTATGGGGATGTTACATCAAACTATACTGGGAGGATGTTACAACAAACTATACTGGTACACACTGGGGATATTACATCAAACTATACTGGTACACTCTGGAAATGTTACATCAAACTATACTGGGACACTCTTGGGATGTTACAACAAACTATACTGGGACACACTGGGAATGTTACATCAAACTATGCTGGGAGACATTGGGGATATTACATCAAACTATACTGGTACACTCTGGAAATGTTACATCAAACTACACTGGTACACTCTGGGGATGTTACATCAAAATATACTGGTACACTCTGGGGATGTTACATACTATACTGGGACACACTGGGGATGTTACTTCAAACTATACTGGGACACTCTGGGAATGATACATCAAACTATACTGGGACACTCTGGGGATTTTTTACATCAAACTATACTGGTACACTCTGGGGAGGTTACATCAAACTATACTGGGAGACATTGGGGATATTACATCAAACTATACTGGTACACTCTGGGGAGGTTACATCAAACTATACTGGTACACTCTGGGGATGGTACATCAAACTATACTGGTACACTCTGGGGATGGTACATCAAACTATACTGGTACACTCTGGGGATGGTACATCAAACTATACTGGTACACTCTGGGAATGTTACATCAAACTATCCTGGTACACTCTGGGGATGTTACATCAAACTACACTGGTACACTCTGGGGTTGTTACATCAAACTATACTGGTACACTCTGGAAATGTTACATCAAACTATACTGGGATACTCTGGGGATGTTACGTCAAACTGTACTGGGACACTCTGGGGATGTTACAACAAACTATTGGGGATTTTTTACATCAAACTATACTGGTACACTCTGGGGAGGTTACATCAAACTATACTGGTACACTCTGGGGATGTTACATCAAACTACACTGGTACACTCTGGGATTGTTACATCAAACTATACTGGTACACTCTGGGGATGTTACATCAAACTATACTGGGACACTCTGGGAATGTTACATCAAACTATACTGGGATACTCTGGGGATGTTACATCAAACTATACTGGGACACTCTGGGGATGTTACAACAAACTATACTGGTACATTCTGGGAATGTTACAACAAACTATACTGGTACACACTGGGGATGTTACAACAAACTATACTGGGACACACTGGGAATGTTACATCAAACTATACTGGTACATTCTGGGAATGTTACATTAAACTATACTGGGATACTCTGGGAATGTTACATCAAACTATACTGGTACACTCTGGGGATGTTACATCAAACTATACTGGTACACTCAGGGGATGTTACATTAAACTATACTGGGACACTCTGGGGATGTTACAACAAACTATACTGGTACACACTGGGAATGTTACAACAAACTATACTGGGACACTCTGGGAATGTTACATCAAACTATACTGGGACACTCTGGGAATGTTACATCAANTCTGGGGATGTTACATCAAACTATACTGGGACACTCTGGGAATGTTACATCAAACTATACTGGGACACTCTGGGGATGTTACAACAAACTATACTGGGACACACTGGGGATGTTACATCAAACTATACTGGGACACTCTTGGGATGTTACAACAAACTATACTGGGACATTCTGGGGATGTTACATCAAACTATACTGGGACACTCTGGGAATGTTACATCAAACTATACTGGGACACTCTGGGGATGTTACATCAAACTATACTGGGACACTCTGGGGATGTTACAAACAGCAAATTTATGTCATCTAAGTGTTCTTGAAGGTGTCAAGCATATACATTATACCCAACAACCAAGAATGATTGAACACCTTTTTGGGAGAAGGTACATTTTGTTGATGACTCCTGCCATCAGGGATATTGATTTATACACTAAGAGCTTCCACACAAGTTCCAGACCAGGGAAGTATCATTCCTCCCTGAGTTTATTCATTAGGTGGATATATATACTACTGTGATGCTGACATTTTTAAGCCTGTAAAATTAATTACATTTGTATAACGAGGATTTTCTGAATATCTAACCAATCTGAAGAAAAAGGAACAAGGGGAATTTTTGGTGTATCTGGATTTTCTTTATGGAATTTTGTTGAAGAAGAATACATTTGTTGCAACATCTAACACTTTATCAAGTTATATTTAACAGAACTTAATGAAAAAGTCAGTAGAATTTAATAAATTTAAGTCAAGGTCACTTCTATTTTATAGGGTAGCCCTTCATCACGGCCAGCAACAGACAAAGTATCAGGACTCTGACCTAGTAATTATGTAGAAGGTATAAATACAAATTTAACCTTGTAATGTAAATTTATGAATGTCCTCGTAATACTTTGTTTTTTGTTAGGTTTGGGACCGACCTCGTGTGGATCTGTTCGCCACAGCCCTGAACTTTTAACTCCCAACATTTGTGCCTCCTGTTCCAGATCCTATGGCCATGGCGGTTGATGCTCTATCCCAGGACTGGTCGGGAATGTACGCATATGCATTTCCTCCCTTCAATCTGGTGGGCAGGGTGTTGCTGGTTGCACCGCTCTGGCCTCAACAACCTTGGTTTCCTCTGTTGCGTCGGCTATCGGTGGACTTCCCGCGCAGCATCCCACCCCTGTGAGATCTGTTGTCTCAACCAAGGTCTTGGCAGTTCTACTCGGTTCCAAAGCGGCTCCACCTTCACGGTTGGATAATATCTCGGGAAGGCTCACTCAGACAGGCTTTTCTCTAGAATCTGCAACTCGCATCGCAGGATCATTTAGACATACGTCTTCCACCGTCTACCAATCTTGATGGTCAGCCTTCTGTGATTGGTGTGTCGGATGGTCAATTGATCCAGTCTCTGCCTCTGTTCCCATTGTAGCAGACTTTCTTTTGTTCCTGTTCCAGGACAAAGGGCCTGTCTCCGGAAACTATTGCGGGCTATCGTTCAGCCATTGCTAGTGTGCTGGCTTTCTTTGGTAGCGAGTCTGTGGGTTTGGATACTTCATTGTCTGCTCTCATTAGGGGCTTCTATATTGAGAAGCCTCATTCACAGCAATTGGTCCCTGGGCGGAATTTAGCACTTGTGCTAGATTCCTTGTTGAGGGCGCCATTCGAGCCCCTCCAGGCGACAGATCGAAAATTTCTTATTTTCAAGTCTGTGTTCTTGATAGACTTTGCTTCCGGTCGCAGCAGCAGATCTCCTTCTTGCCTTCGTTTTTCGGCTGGCCATTCATCGGTCTCACTGACCACTGATCCCTCCTTTCGAGCTAAGAACTAGGTTCCTGGTTTCAACACAGGGCTTCGCTCTGATATCTGCGGCGACCATATCTCACGCTGGATTGTTCCGATTGTTCGGGCTGCGTATGAGTCGGCAGGGGATTAATCCTCACAACTCTTTATCACAGCAAACTGCAGCACAATCATCATGAGTCCAGGCCTGACAGTTATACAGGTTAGTTGTTCAGAAGACTTAAACAAATTTCACCTCTGTGATCATGAAAGTGTCCATTCATACCTCCAAACTAATGACTAGTGGGCGGCTTGTGTAAGATTTCCGGGATTGTGGCCTTAAATCAATTTATAATGTTCCAGCGTGGGTTGAAGAAACACTCAACCCCTTAGGTTTAGATTTTGTAGTTGAGGAAGCCTCGTCTTCCTATAGTCTCAGGTTTATATAGTACAAGTGGTGAATGTACATATAAATATTCACTGGTTGTGTTACATAAACCTATTTACAATCCCTCACTTACCAACCTGAAGAAAATATTTAGAAAATGCCTCGTCCTTGGCAACAAAAAAACGCCACTAATTTTATTCACCGGTCTTTATGTAATAATAATAATAACAATAATTCAGGTTCTTATATACCACTTTATCACAACCTAGTTTGTAGGTCCTCTCAGAGAGGTTCACAAATTATTATCCATGGTGATAGGGCCTTTGCAACTAGCCAATATCTTTCTCAACCGCCTGGGGAGTATACAGCTGGAGCTGCCATTTGGACGCTCACAGCTAGCATTCTACAATTCTAGCACTGCCCAACCACATACTCATTTACAGCTGAGTAGACTGGAACAAGCGAAGTAAAGTATCTTGCTGAAAGATACAAAACAGTGCCGTGACTCGAACCCGCAACCCTTTGGTCACGTGCCCGGCGTCCTACCACTGGACTACTTTGCCTCCCTGCACCGTGTACAGTACTATGCACAAAGCTCTTATCAGTTTTATTTTCAAATCTTGAATAAACAATAAAGGCAGATTGGTTTATTTCTCTTTTCTGACATGCTTAGATCTAAAATGGATTAAGCTCCCTTCTTCTCTCTTTACTCAAGAGCAATATATAAATCTATAATGCACTTAAATACTTTGTCAATCTCACCAGGGTTTGTGAACAAATCTCTTCAATCACAGATTAAACAGAGCCTACACAATCAGTACATTAATTTATTGTTGGTATACAAGATGAGTAATTAGCATTCAGATATCATTGACTAGTACAACTGAACCCAGGCATTTAAACACAGGAGAGGAAAAGCTTTAACCCTGGCATTTAAACACAAGAGAGGATTTAAAGCCAAGTGTATAAATAGGAGTTGATGTTTAGTGACATGAATTGTAGAGTTCATCAGCACTAATGGGAGGTTGTTTGAACTCAAACACGATGTCAGATCAATTACACTGTATTGGTCTGAATTATTTAACATTCAATTAACCACTCGAACCATACTGGCACAGGTATATTAGTGTTCACTTATATAGCACTTACTAGAAACAAGAGTAAATTGACTCGTAGAATGAATTAATTAAGAAACAGTTAATTACACTCTGGTAAATGAGAAAATAATGTGAATATATTGTGGGGTATCACATACTAATATAATCTTCAATTCAGAAGTATCCTTTTATATAGTTTGGTAAAAGCATTGTTTATATTTAAGCATGGTTTTCAAAATATGTGTCATCAAGTGTACAAGTTGTCTTTGCACAAACGTTGTGCTTTGAGGGTAAACGTTGATGAAATACTGATATCTATACCTTTCCTTTAGTATCTAGGATAAACAACAGATCAATCTTTAATTATTTAAAATGTATGGCAATTTTACAAAACAAATTGCTTTTATTTGACCTCTGACCAAGGTGAAGGTCACATCGACCTATTGACAATACATTTTACACCTTCTGATGCAAGTATATCTAAAATCACATTGAGATATCTTTTACAATTAAATTGACAACCCCGATAAGAGTTCACTGAAAAGTGTGAATTTTGCTGCTTTTTTTTATACAGACACCTCTGTAGGTGATGCAAGTATCCTTCAATTAAGCTTCATCTGCAAATATTCTATGACATTGAATTGAAAATTGTACATAACGGGCGGATTGGTACATTACGGGTGGATTGATCAAGTGGTTAACACTCTGGCCTTAATTTCCAAGCAGGTCTTCGGATTCTATCCCTGAAGTCGTCATACGCATGCATATTCAGAAAAAGTGTTTTTCTCCCGCCCACACATGTAACTCAGACAAAATGAGAAGAACTAGAACCAGTAGAATCTATACCAATACAACATACAAACACTCATTGGTTGTGCTACATGAGTCTTTTCACAATCCATAACTACAACCCTGAAGAAAACGTTTAGAAATAACATGTTTCACCACTTATTTTAAAGTGGAGACATGATAAACAGTGTTCTTAGGACATTTGCTTCAGTCGTTCTCACATGATCATCATGTACAAAATTTCATCGTAACCCAGACAAAAGTTTGTGTACTGATGAACTCCTCTACAAGAATAATCACCAGAGATTTTCAACAGAATACCTGAAAAAAACTAATGTTGACAAAACAAAAATTGAACAAATATCCCGCTAGGGACACCTTTGTTTTCTGCAACACAATAATGTATTATTTGATCCTATCTAACCATGTGTTGGGGTAAAATCCATAACTGTGAGAGGTTGTCGATGAGTGGCAGGTGACATAAATCATTGTGACATGTTTGTACTTGATGTACATGTAATAACACAATAAGGAAGTACCAGATACCAGCGTGTCCTTCACTGTCATAGTGTATCACCTGCAACACCACGACAATAAGTCCGGTCTTGTATGAAGGACTCATGTGTACTAAAAACAATCCTGGATATCTAATATCACCAGACATTTTTAACAGAAAGAGATACTTGTTTGAATTATTGGACAACATATATTCATTAAAATATCATATTCACATTAATTTTGAATGAAGCTCTGAGAGCTTAAATATGTATGGCCAAGCAAACCTTTACTGCGAATGAATCCAACTTTTGACCTTTGGGTAAAGGTCACAGTAACTTAATTACACACTTCCAGTTATTGATACAGTAACATACAGGTTTCATTTAGACATCCTTAACAGCTGCACATTTTAGAGAAAATATGGTTTTAGAGAGAAAGACTTTGGCACTAGTATGTGACCTTTGAAAATGGATGTAAAAGTGACCTACTCAAAGTATACAGTGCAGCTTATGGGTGACGTACAAACACAAAACTCCTCAAGATACCAAACATTTAAAAAATGTTGTTGAGGCAAGCTTGTATGAGACACAGAGGAATAAGACGGAAAGAAACACCAGATGGCCAGACAGTATCATATGATATCCTATAATTTGATCAGGAGAAATATATAACTATATAGAAATCGGTAACGCTTATCATATCTGTAACTTAAGGTTATAGATCTGAGTAACATGTCATATTGCCTCTTCCAACATTCAAACATAACATGTCCTACAAATATATGTGTAGGGAAACAGTTATGATCAACGTGCATGCTGGCCCAGGTCCTCAATAACCTTACAACAACAACATCAGGGATATGTCCTACCAATACACCAGAAACTAGACAAACACTGGAGTAACAGTGCACCCACTCTAAACAGACATCCTAAACATAACAGAATAGATACTCTGTAAATATTGGAACCAGAAATATTTCTCATGATATATATGCATCCCAAACATACGTCCTACACACTTACTTTCCTAACTCGTGGAGGCAAAGGCTATTTATGTCTACATCAGGGTCCAGCTGACAATGTAAATATAAACTTAACTAAATGACATCATTTATATATATAATAATTACTGTTTGATTTTACTGTCTTTGTTATCGACCTAATAACATCCTGGTTTGGGGCCAAAATGACTTCAGAATAAAGTGATGACCTAGCATTGCTTACATGTATGTTATGTTTGCATCACGCCTATGGACCAGGTTTGCTTATGTTATGTTTGCATCACGCCTATGGACCAGGTTTACTTGTGTTGTTGTAAGTTGAAACAAATATACGGACACATGTTATTTAAACATCATCAGCATTCATAGAACAAAATATCTGCATAAACAACACTCAAAGCATACAGTTATTGATTTAAATCAAATAAACCTTACAAAGTTTATGCCCAGAAATTGAAATTCTATTTTTAGTAACAGTGACCTCAATCTCTGGCCCTGAGACGCCTTAAACAATCCAAATCAAACATCCAAGTCACTTTCCTAAAACCTGAACCAAACGACAGCTGTTGACATAAATGATGTCAAACTACCATAACATGTCAATGGAAGCATGATATTCAGGTCACTCGTTTTCTTTTTTTATACAGGTTTATAGAGCACAACCAGTTAAAGGTATATAGGTAACACTTTGATGACTAGTACACTGTCTATCCTTTATCAGAGAATTTATGTAGCAAATTCACTGGTTAAAAATGCTCAATTTTAGGGAACAAAAGTGAGAGTCTCCCTGCAAAATTGGGAGAGCTGACAAGTGCGATAATGCATGCATCAATAAAGTAAGATCAATATAGGTATGTTAAGCATTAATAACCATCTTGTCAGAGTATCAGTCATGTGGCAAATAGAGTCCATACGCAGGATGATTGTGGTTCCACCATCTGTTAATCAGTATTGATCCACATGTATATATGATCCGCCAGACATCTGTTAATCGGTATTGATCCACATGTATATATGATCCCCCAGACATTAATCAGGATCGAATTAGACGATCCAATTATCTGTTTATGTATTTAAACATGTTTTACTCCTACCTTGTACAATAAACAGGCTATTATTAATTTCTATACACATCAATCCAGCTTGATTAATTTCTACAGAAGTGTAAAAGATGTGGATTAATTAGGTTGCCTTACAAGCGTCAGCTGTAGGGAATTTCCCTTTAGCTCAGCGTTAGAGCATCGGGCTGGAGAGCCAAGGGTCGCAGGTTCGAGCCCCGGCGCCAGCACTATCTTTATCACTTTTCCTCGTCTTATTACAAACTGGTGCCGTTGACCCTCCCCGTTCAAGGTAGGAGAACCCATGGCGGGGAGTCAAAGAACCTGGGTTGATATTTGAAAAAAGGGGGAATAGTGTAAAAGCTGTGGATTAATTAGGTTGCCTTAGAAGCGTCAGCTGTAGGGAATTTCCCTTTAGCTCAGCGGTAGAGCATCGGGCTGGAGAGCCAAGGGTCGCGGGTTCGAGCCCCGGCGCCAGCACTATCTTTATCACTTTTCCTCGTCCTATTACAGAAGCATGACAGGGGCAGGTCTGGTCAGAGCGATTTCAAATCAGCAGTCAGCAGATTGTTAACAATGTTTAGTTGGTATCACTGACGCAAAAGTTAAAAACAAGCAAGTTTTGTTTCAATGATAAGTTTTCAGATCAATATGAGTTAAGTCCTTCAGATAGAATTTCTAAACAGACATACCGATTGTGACCCTCTGACAAGGTTTCAAATCACATCTCATTATTCATTTGGGAAGAATTAAGATAGTCATAAAGATCTGAAAATATTACACTATATGATTTCAGGGACTGTACCCCCCCCCCCACACACCCCGGTCATGGATGGGACAGGACGGGACTGGACAGATATGGGCAACACTATACCCACCCCCCATTTTATGGCGTGGGCATAACAATGTAGTGTACACAGGCTATACTTGTTATATACAATGTTCCTAGAACAGTCTGCCACCATTTAACCGAACGTGCCCTCGATGCGCTCAATACTGACAACAAATTCATCAGAAAGGCGGAAGTTAGTGCACTGCTTGCTACACATAATACTTTAACTGTAAAGGACAAAAGTGACCAAGGGAGAAAATGGATTTGAGTAAACTTATAGGTCTGGTTATAAACATGATGGAGGGTATCTGTAGAAATGTATGGTCACTGATACAGGTTTGTTATACAGACTAGTATTGTTGCTCTGATTATTGTGGAGGACATCAATTGATATGTCCTTGTTCTGACCAGTGATGCAGGCTATCTATGGTTATGTCCTCTTGTGCTGATCAGTGATGCAGGCTATCAATTGATATGTCCTCTTGTCCTGACCAGTGATGCAGGCTATCTATTGTTATGTTCTTGTTCTGATCAGTGATGCAGGCTATCAATTGATATGTCCTCTTGTTATGATCAGTGATTCAGGCTATCAATTGATATGTCCTCTTGTTCTGATCAGTGATGAAGGATATCAATTGATATGTCCTCTTGTTATGATCAGTGATTCAGGCTATCAATTGATATGTCCTCTTGTTCTGATCAGTGATGCAGGCTATCTATGGTTATGTCCTCTTGTGGTGATCAGTGATGCAGGCTATCAATTGATATGTCCTCTTGTTCTGATCAGTGATGAAGGATATCAATTGATATGTCCTCTTGTTATGATCAGTGATGCAGGCTATCAATTTATATGTCCTGTTGTTCTGATCAGTGATGCAGGCTATCAATTGATATGTCCTCTTGTCCTGACCAGTGATGCCGGCTATCTATTGTTATGTTCTTGTTCTGATCAGTGATGCAGGCTATCAATTGTTATGTCCTCTTGTTCTGATCAGTGATGCAGGCTATCAATTGTTATGTCTTCTTGTTCTGATCAGTGATGCAGGCTATCTATGGTTATGTCCTCGTGTTCTGATCAGTGATGCAGGCTATCAATTGTTATGTTCTTGTTCTGATCAGTGATGCAGGCTATTAATTGCTATGTTCTTGTTCTGATCAGTGATGCAGGCTATTAATTGCTATGTTCTTGTTCTGATCAGTGATGCAGGCTATCTATTGTTATGTTCTTGTCCTGATCAGTGATGCAGGCTATCAATTGATATGTCCTCTTGTCCTGACCAGTGATGCCGGCTATCTATTGTTATGTTCTTGTTCTGATCAGTGATCCAGGCTATCAATTGATATGTCCTCTTGTTATGATCAGTGATGCAGGCTATCAATGGTTCTGTCCTCTTGTTCTGATCAGTGATGCAGGCTATCAATTGATATGTCCTCTTGTTATGATCAGTGATGCAGGCTATCAATTGATATGTCCTCTTGTTATGATCAGTGATGCAGGCTATCTATGGTTATGTCCTCTTGTGGTGATCAGTGATGCAGGCTATCAATTGATATGTCCTCTTGTTCTGATCAGTGATGCAGGCTATAAATTGTTATGTCTTCTTGTTCTGATCAGTGATGCAGGCTATCTATGGATATGTCCTCTTGTTCTGATCAGTGATGCAGGCTATCAATTGTTATGTCTTCTTGTTCTGATCAGTGATGCAGGCTATCAATTGTTATGTAGGCTATCTATTGATATGTCCTCTTGTTCTGACCAGTGCTGACTATTATTTGATACAGATTTGTCACCAAACTGTGCACAAGTCAATCATGTCTCACAACAGAAAGTGAATAAATCAAATCAAATCCATATGGTCAAACGATATCATTGACACTATCACTGAGCTGCTGTCAGGTTCACATGTCAGACAGCTGGGTTGTGTGACTCTAATGATTACTGGTATTCAAGCCATCACACCATAAGTCGGTCACAGACACAACACCATCACACATCTCACTTAAGTCGGATGACAAACAGCCCCTGGGATGCTACTTTTACACCAATAGTCCACATGAATACAAATACTCCTTGTCATTCCCAGAAAATCCAATCCTTTTCTTTGACAGCTCATTTTGTTCAATTCACATCTTTAAAACAAACTGTAGTACATTGATCATTCTTCACCGCCCTCCTCCCCTCTTCTACTTCCTTTCCCCATTCTATCTGCTCAATATCAAGACCAGTAAATAGTTCACATGATTCATTTACTGAGTGCATGTTATACTTCAATTTCATGCATTTGCAATGACCTTGGAAACGAGGTTCCCACTTTGAACCCCAAATGTAATCTTCACCACAAAATTGACATGTTCCTGAAATCACATCGTAGTAGAGAATTCTATTAGCAAAACGTGAAATGTTTCCATTACACAGACAAGTGACTGTTTGGTATATTTGTTTACTGAATTATTGATAGCTATTTGATCCATGTCAGAGTATATTGATGACAATAGTTGAGGATAATTAACATTCTGACTGATACACGTACAGGTAGGTCTGTACAGTAATCTAATACCTTGGCTTCTGATCCTACTGTGTTTAACAGGAACAGATCATTGGAATTGAATAGCTTTTCACCAATACTGAGAAAATAACTAATTGCATGGACTGTAGACTAACAGGGAAAACTTGTATTAGGTAAATTGGAGGTTTTCATTAGGTGTGAAATGGTAATTCAGGAAAGATTCACTAAAATTTGACATAACAACAGTACGCTGCACACCCGCTGTGGGTGTGATGCAGGTGTAAGTTTCATCAATACTACTGTCAACGCAAAATCTCCGTAGGTTATCCAGGTAATAAGTTTGAAATTTTACAATTTTACTGAAAATCTGCACTGTAATTCCAGCTTGACCTACGGGTTACATGACAGAAAACAAATACAGTTCACTAACAAGAGGCCCAATGGACCTGTATTGCTCACCTGGTACTAATTTCACACTTGTAATCTTGAAAGTGGACTAAAATACAGCTACAGGCAGAATATCAGTGGGACCTTGAATGTCAAACAATGACATTAGGTTGAAAGTGGGTCAAGGTCACTCATTTGAACAAATTTGGTAGCCCTGATTGCTACAGGCCAAATATCAGTACCCTGGGCCTTTTGGTTATTGAGAGGAATCTGATTGAAAAGTTTAAGGCATTTGACACCTGTGACCTTAAAAGCTGGTCAAGGTCATTCATTTGAACACACTTGGTAGCCCTTCATCCCAGCATGCTACTGGCCAAATATCATCACCCTGGGCATTTTGGTTACTGAGAAGAAGTTGTTTAAAGTAAAATGTTGACGACGAAGGGACGACGGACGCCGTACCATGCCATAAGCTCACTTGGTGAGCCAAAAACCTCTTCTGGGTGGGGTTTGCAGATACACTAAACGTTTTATCAAGATGTCTTCTGCAGTTTAACCCTTTCGCTGCCACAGTGAAAACCCTGATTTTCTGTCAGCCCAAGATTTCAGCGTGGTTTTGAAAATGCCCTATTATGACGTTGTTGTACTATGACGTCAACAATGTATGCATAGGCCAAATTACGTTTACTCCAGAAACGCCATGGAAAAATACAATGAATTACTTCATATTCAAACGATCATATAAAACTATTACGATCACCTAGAACTACATGTTATACCTCTATGGAAAGCTTAAATAATTATCTATTACTTTATATAATTACATGTAATTCAGCAGTTAGTGCGCATGTTGCTATACCGGCCGATTTTAAGGTATATTGTAGAAACCTGTAGATGTGGAAATGTTTACCATTAGACAACGAATTAAAATGTGTGTACAATCTGTTGTACACAATCATATATGATGCTTTCTATTTCCTGCAATTTAGAAATCCAAGGGTTACAGGCTCAGTACAAAATCGAGAGCGGAAGTCTTTGAACTTGAACGTGCACGCACATAGAACCGGTGAGTCATTTCTCTATTTCGTACATGTATTCGTCTTCTAATCACAGTCAGATACTGCCGGTATTGCTAATAATTATAATATAAAGCCTAATTAATTTGTCGGGATTTAGTGGTGGTTAGGGCGGCAAATTTTGTTTACGTAACAGATACTGATATGACATAAATAAAAAAAATGTGTAACGCTAAAACCTTAGACAACGTTATCCACCAAACTGTGCAGCGTCCAAATGTCCCAAAATGATGTTGAACCATTTTTATTCAATAATATTTTCTTAGATCTTACGAGGAATTTGTAATACAACCAACAGGTTTGACATTCTTCTTGTAAGTTATCAATGGTTTGATTCAGTTAACATAGCTAAGATAAACAAAACAAAGTACCGAATATTTCTGTCGACATTATATTAACTGTTTCACAGTGTTTTTATTGACGTCTTCAAGTTCATAATACAATAACCTATTCTCACTGATTCTTGCTCGCCGAGGCATGTATATCTTTGTCAAAATAGGTTGTTATATGTAATTAGTAACTGTTTGAAGCGACTAAGAGAACCACAGCTCCTTTAAAATTGGAAGAATGTTAACAGAACTCGGCATACGCTAGCGCAATTTACGTACGTGTCATGACGAAAATTGGTGCAAAGGTCAGCAACCAGCACATCTCTTGATTCAATTCTATATATATTTGAATCCGAACGCGCCCCTTGTTACGTTACTAATTATGCACTGGAAACTTTGTTCAGTCTGACTATAGACTTGATCGATTATTTCTGAAAAGTGAAAGAGACATACCTTATGGAACTTTTATGGGAAAAAGATGAAATAAAAAGTGAAAAAAATGAAACAGGGTCCAAACGGACCTCAGACTCTGATATTATTGATCTAGCCAACTTATCTGAACAACTGTATACACGGGCTCAGTCGCGATACAGATAAAATAAAAAATATCTAAGGTGAGGGGTTACTGTGTGTATGAAAGTCTACTACGGAAAATAGGCTTACATCACTGTGAAATGTTTTTGTTTGCAACTGTTTCACCGAAAGCTACTGTATATAAGACAGAAGTTTAGTTAGTTTAAAAAATGATACCAGATAATGAGTATAAAGGATTAGACACCTTGTCCGTGCCATATGTCCACTATAGCCGTATCCAACATCATATCTCCGAGGAATTGAAAGTTCATATGCATCACTTACAGCACGAAAGTCCGCGAATGGTTTCTAATATGCTGATATCGTTGCTCCAAATTTTCACAGAAAGTCCAAGAGAATAGATAAATTTATAAAAAATACCCATACTCTATCACTTGACACCAAAACAGGAAATAGAGTGGAGATCAAATTAGAATATTCAACTGCGTGAAATGCAGGAAACGGTACATGCAGTATGTACTTTGGTGTCGTGATTTTGTTGCTTTTCCTTTATTCTCTGGACGGGTATTTCAAAAAATGGGGAAAGCTTGTCATCTTTTTTAAACACGAGCTTCTAGATTGGGTTCTCATCTTTCCATAGGAATATGATATGTGCGTCTTCGATGCCGATATAATTGTTTACAATGATTGAAATTTGAACATAATCGCCTCACAGAACAAATAGATTCCAGATTGTCTTATGTCACATCAATTGATGACGTCATGGACAATGCCGAGCGTGACGTTAAAATTCGTTAAAAGCTGATCGGTCCAAATCGGCCCTGTGGCAGTCTAAGGGTTAAAAGTTGCCACATTTTTTGAGTGAAAATTGTGCGGCCCTTGACCTAGCTACAGGTGAAGGTCACAGATACCTGCATTAGTAACAATGAAGTTAGACAAAATTAAACATGTACAGTTTGATTGGCAATCGATTAACACCTCTGAAAGAAAGAAAATCTAGAACATCAAACAAATTTGAGAAGAAAATGACTGTATCTCATTTGGAACAAGGCCCAAGTGTGGCCATAACTATATAGATAGGAACACTCTGCATGACCGTATTATCTTCTGTCGTGGAAACCTGTACTGAGCTCAAACGTTGGACATTACAGTATCATAGGATACAGTCAACATGACATTGTATAGATGTATTAAACTTATCAGATGACTCAGTTTACTTGTTGTGAATCGTCTGGTGACATGATCACAATTATTCAAACATGCCAGATAAATTCCAAACTGTATGAAAATTATAAATCTACTTCACACCACCATTATGTACTCGGGTTACACGACAGATTTCCGTGAACCGTTGAACATATCACGCTAACATGCAGTGTTACATCCTGGCACGTCCATATAAACTTCACTGAGGTAACACTGGTTGCCAATTACAAATCATGTTGTATGTATGTAGAATAATCAATATCCGAAAAAATCGAGTATGTCTATATATATACTCTCCAAACAGGATGTACTAAGTAATAAAGGCTCAATAATCATTATTTGGCTATATCTTCTCAACGGATTATAATAAAATTAACATTATAACTGTGCAGGGCTTCCTGCACTTTCACAATTTCTAAACAGGGAAAGTCAAAATTTGATGATATTTACAGACTTTTTCTTTTTGAAGTAATGTTTAAGGATAATTCCACAACTATAACTGTGTTGGATACAAGGGGTTCTTTATATAATAAACTGAGGTAATAACATAGGTCTGCATTTCAATGATGCATAAATTTAAATATTGAACACATCTGTCCAGCTGGCTTTTAATTAGAAATAAACAAAACAAAAATGGAAAAAAGGTTGGCATAGAATTCGTGCAACCTTCAATCTACATCAGAAAAAAAATAAAAAAATAAAAAAATTATTTTTCAACTTATTATCAATTAAGACTGCATCTATCAAATGAGGTAAAATGCACTTTTTATTTAAATGAAATAATAACAAAATTAATTTGTCCAAATTCAGAAGTTAAAACTATACATGCAATCACTTATCAGTTCTTTTACAAAGGATTCTTAAACACCTCAGGTGTAATTGACCACTGGCAAGAAACTAATTAAATTGACACAAAACAAACCATTTCTTTACACCCCGTCTTTACACCAGCGTGGTCAATTAAACGTGCTCAATCACCTAGGCACTTTAAGAAAACAAGTTGATGTTGATTGACGTCGGGAAACCATTAATCAGAGTAAAGGATTTTTAAACGTGTCAAACAAACACCATAGCACTGTAAATTGTAAAATTACCTGGCAATATAAAACAGCAATTTATTAACGAGCCATAAATGAAATATAATTACCTGTACCATTTACACCACGCTGATGTCCTCACTGATTACTTGGGCAAGTATCCTGGAGGATCGAGATCAATTGGGCAAAGATTACAGGGTCTGATTGACAACACATTAAAACTCGGGTCCGTTAGCTATGGATGCTGGACACTCAAGTGCTGCTCTCTCTGTTCCCGTTCTAATTATGACTCGGAATTCCAATCACTCCGACAGCCAGACGACGACAACTCTGGCAAGCAGAAGAAACAAAAGACGCAGTCTTAATGGAGTTAAGTGGAATAATGAGACTGTAGGAAAATATACATACAAAATAGGTGTTTAACGTGCACAGATTGTTGCTGACTTAATCCTAGTGTAACGATCACAGAGCTCGCCAACAAATGGCCGTTGTGTAAGCCCAACCACTACAGGGGTAGGATGAGGCTGGATCACAGCACAGAAGCCAGTGTGTGTTGTGTTTGATTTCCAGTCAATACACACAGGCCTTTAAGCATCAATATCCTGTCTGGTCGGCACCATTGTCAGAGAGTTATAGATCGGTGGTGTGGTAGTGTCACCCCGCTATACACACCATACCAACCTCATACATGGCCAGTAGGGGTAGACCGTCACAACACATTACCTTTTGTTTATATGCATATATACATACACAGTTGTGAACATAGGGGAGACCAGTGAGGGTTTGTAGATATCATTTATCAGACTCAGCTGGCACTTCTATAACCATCCAGGAACTATTTCACCAATACAATATACAGCAAACAATGATATAGATAAATCATTCCAATATAACAATTACAAAACATGATCCATATCCTCATTTTAACTTGTTGGCAGTCAGTTAATATCACAGCTGCTCCTAATAAACATGATGTATGCATTTTTAACCTTCAGCTTGAATGCCACAATTCATAGAAACAAAATATTAAAATTTCATAAAAATACAGTGCATGAATATTTCAACTAACTGCAATTCATCAACTTTTTAGTGAGAAACATATTTTCATATTTAAATGCCTTGTAAAAGAGTATGCACACATAACATATAAACATTGTATACAAAACATTCCAATCAAAAGTTCAAATATGCAGAAACTCACTCGCCACATCAGTTTTTCCTTGCCGACAAGAATACTACAAGAAGATGGTGAAGACTAGTGACAGCCTATTATGTCCAGCAGGGTTAGTTTGTCTTGTACACACAGATGCTCTGTGAACCACAAATACAGATGGTGACATACAATGACAGTACCCTGTACCTAAATATACTCTACATGCTATTTACTATCAAAGATTTGGTCGCAGACAACTTGAATACTGCCAGTTAGCCAGCAATGCTTATGATAGCAATATGCCCAGTATTTTTGTGATTATTTCCTGGGTCCTTTAACTTGGGCACCAATGTAACACAGGTAATTATTTTCCAATGCCTCTACTTGGAATCAAACCTGGGACCTGACAGGTAAACTAGTTTGTTGTTCTAACAAATGAGCCAGAGGAAAATTGTCCCTAGCCAAGACAGTACAAAAGTGGCTAGTATTTTACCAGGTTGACATACACAGGTCTTAGCTCATTTGAATACAAAGTCATTTCAGAAGTATGATACATCAAGGTGGTAGGAAAACGTAATGAATTGTGACAATCATCACAGCCACCACAGACCTACTATCATCACAGTCACCACAGACCTACCATCATCACAGTCACCACAGACACACCATCATCACAGCCACCACAGACCTACCATCATCACAGTCACCACAGACACACCATCATCACAGCAACCACAGACCTACTATCATCACAGTCACCACAGACACCATCATCACAGTCACCACAGACACACCATCATCACAGCCACCACAGACCTACTATTATCACAGTCACCACATACCTACTATCGATCACAGTCACCACAGACCTACTATCATCACAGTCACCACAAAACTACTATCATCACAGTCACCACAAACCTACTATCATCACAGTCACCACAGACCTACTATTATCACAGTCACCACAGACCTACTATCATCACAGTCACCACAGACACCATCATCACAGCCACCACAGACCTACCATCATCACTGTCAGTACATACCTACCATCATCACAGTCAGTACAGACCTACTATCATCACAGTCACTACATACCTACCATCATCACAGTCAGTACATAACTACCATCATCACAGTCACCACAGACCGACCATCATCACTGTCAGTACATACCTACCATCATCACAGTCACCACAGACCTACTATCATCACAGCCACCAAAAACCTACTATCATCACAGTCACCACAGACACCATCATCACAGTCACCGCATACACCATCATCACAGTCACCACATACCTACCAAAATCACAGTCACCACAACCCTACCATCATCACAGTCAGTACATACC